>NW_017100129.1:595357-609226 GCF_001263275.1 Habropoda laboriosa | reverse complement strand
AAAAAAATTTCAGATGAAAAAAAGTAAAATTAAAGAAATTATATTTTTCTATTATGAATTGTCGAGCCGTGAAATCTCGTAAAAGAAACCGAGTGGTGTACTGACTGACAGATAACATAGGCGCAGCAACGACGCAGACCTAGGCGTAGGACCATCTATACTGACACTTGTAGAATCCAAACTGACTGACAGTTGTAGAGAATTTACTGTACTTGGGCTATTAACTTCTGGCCTCTTCCTTCTTTGCTCAAGTATTCTGGTAGTCCTATAGTTCTGATGTATTTGTACCTAATGTTGTATTTGGATTGTTCTATTTTTGTGTGTTGCCTCTGTTGTTGCACTTCTTTGCCAATTCTGATAAATCTTAAAATTCTCGAGCCGTGTTAGAGCGAAACCGTGTTATAGAAGTGCCCACTGTAGTTTTGACAAAATAATTTGCGACACTTCGTACGATAACAGAACCCTTGAAAAACGAATAATAACAATTCGCTGTCCACTCGTTAATAATCTGTTAACGCCTCGAAACAATTTGCACGGTGAAACATTTGTCCATTTCCTCCCCTTGTCACGGTGAATTTTTTTTTCATCTGTCCATCGACCATACAAATTATGAAATATGTGGACAAATTATCCTCGTAACTACTGGGCACACGGTAACGTGACGAGCCTCATTTCAAATTTAATATTCGAAACGGTGATAATCCAGGCGGTATATCTAGATCGAGTTCCGTTTCGTGCACGCGGCGGCATCACGTGGGCCGGGCCCTTGATTAAATAAATAATTAAAGGATCGTATAGATCGGAATCGGCGAGAACCAGGTCGGGAGAGCTGGTTCTATGATCGTTTACGGGGAAGATACGAGACAACGTCGACGGTATGTCGGTGCCTCACGCCTTCAATTAACCTAATTAGCTACCGTCACGTACTCGTTAGGGACTCGAGGCACTGGTTGTTCCTCCCGCGAGCAATTCGTCCATTTTTACCGGAAATCCTTCCCTAGAATTCTATCTTTCCTTTGGCTTCTTCTCTTTTTTTCAAATATGAAAAGTTATTCTAACGTTGTTCCATGGGTGTCTACCTAGACTGTTGACATCTCCTGACTCTCTTGCAACGTCGTGACACCTCTGCTACACTGTTTTGACTCTGTTTTTCGCATTCACCTGACACATTCTTTTCTTTTTGCATATGCACATTCTCTCTCTGTATTACTATTTTCCTTAGGAAACATTCAGTCGCTTCCAACTCTGTCCCAAACATATCGCTCTGTGTTCAGTGGACACTCCATGAGCTCGCTTATCGTTCAGGCGTTTTTGTTATTTTTAATTTTTCAATATGCGCGCCATCGATTAAACGAGTGCGGCCGATGATCGAAACCTTTTTCTTTTGTTTTTCGTGTTGCGCGAGTCGCAATTGCCGATCGCGCGGAGAGCGTCTCGCCCTTTGTCACGTGTGAGATGGAAAATGCGTTTCACTGTGTCTAACGTCATTTATTATCATCCATTTGTAATAGCTAGAAGTTAATAAATGGACAGTATCTACATTGAATACGGTTAGAAATTTCTCTTTCACGTTTTCGCGTGTCATTCGTTAAAAGTGTGACGTTAACACGTACGTGACTTCGCTGGACGAGCGGTTTCGTTTGACTTCATTTTTGTTTCTCTTTTTGGCTGTGAAACGTAAGATAAATAATTTGTATCCAATGTATGTCTCTCAGAGAATGTATGGTAATGTAAAAGACCGAGGGAAAAGTGGCGATTTAGGCGGCGAGTTTTTCAGGGAAACGTGCGGACGTTGAAGTGTTAACGTTCTCGGTGCAAATAGAAAATGTAGAAAGAGTGAGAGCCGGTATCTGAATGAGGGTTTGGCGATAAGACGATAATTAACGCCGGGGAGAAGGATGACGAGACACAACACGAGCCTCGTTGTTTGTCGAGATGGCTGGTTCGGTACGAAACGACCGGTGGCAATGAGCAACGCCTTGTCCGTATTAATAGCAACGTAACGCGACAGAAGACGGTCGTTATGTAACGTCCGACAGAAGACAGCGAATCGCGAACGTGCCCGACCAATTAGAAGAATTACGATCCGCTTTTTATATCAGCCGTATAAACGGCGGCTCTTCCTTTGTTCCAGCGCAATCTCTTTCTCTCTCTTTGTCTTTCCCTCCCTTTTTCTCTCTCTTTCATTTTCGCTCTCCTTTTCTCCCTTTTTCTCTTTCTCTCTCTTTTTAGTCACCGCTGTGGACACAGCCACGCGGTGCAAAATTTTTGTCTCGTTCGCGGAAACACCAGGCCGCGTATGAAGAAGAATCTTAAGGAACGCGCGCCTCGGTAACTCGATTATCTAATCGCGAGGCAGTTCGCGACGCGACGTTTTCTCCGGTTCAAACGCGATAATTCCTCTGGAATTTATCTGCAGTTTGTCGGAGAAGTTATGCGCGCGATGATACGCTGATTGTTTTCAATGGATTAACCCCTTTGACTTGTGATGTTTTTTTCATCATCTGCCTTATCAACGGCGACGTTAGATATCCGTTGAGTTAGTATTTTCTGTACAATTCGCGTCCGATAATTCTCTCGCAAGCCAATCGTATAAGTTGAAAAGATACACGCTGTTGAGATTAGGTTTACGGGACGACTAAACGTCACGAAATCAACCCACAATTCCCAATATGAAACTGACCAACAAGTAGCTCTAAAACGAAAAAAAAAAAAAAGAAAGAATAATTCCCTCAGCTTCATAAATTGAAACTCGAGGAACCTTATTTCACCGATAATTCACCAGTTTCTTTCCATCTCTCCCTCTCTCTCTCTCTCTCTCTCTCTCTCTTTCGTTGTATCTTGAGTATAATCAACTCAACGAACTTGCTAAAACATTTAGCGCTTCAGATTTTTTCTCCCCGGAACACGTGCAATCTTTCGACTGAAAAGGGAACTTTTTCCAACTTTCATAATCGCATTGTACGAGTTAACGTTATACCGTAAACTATGTTACCTTTTTCCTAACTTCGTATTTAACCTACGCTCGTTACCTATTTAACCACACTATTTTTCTTTTCTTTTTTTCAAAATATTCTCGCTGATTTTTGTCACGCGTTGTGCCGTCGCTCGTATTTATACGATAATCACTTGTCAATTATATCGATGCTAGACGGCGAAGGGTTGGGGGAACATCGTTTTGCACAGTTGATGCGTTTGAAACCGGTGGAAACTCGCGGGATATATCGATCCCGCGGATTACATAATTCGCGAGCCGGGGCTTTAATGACCGCGCGTGCCGATGATGAGGACGACGAGGAGGCTTCTCCCGCGACGATCACCGACGATGACGGACCGACGCGACGCGTCGCGACGCCGCGTTCGAACCACGACAAATACCGATCATTTGCCGGTGACCCGTTCCGCGTTTTGGCAGCTGCAAATTCATTTCACGGCTCTCCGGACAACCTCTCTCTCTCTCTCGCTCTCTCTTTCTCGCGCTATCTCTCTCTCTCTCTCTCCCTCACTCTCTGGCTCTTCTCTCTCGCGCTCTCTCTCTCTCTCTCTCTCTCGCTTTTTCTCGCTCTTCTCTCTCGCGCTCTCTCTCGCTCTTTCTCGCGCTCTCTCTCTCGCGCTCTCTCTTGCTCTCTCTCGCGCTCTCTCTCGCTCTCTCTCTCTCGCGCTCTCTCTCGCTTTTTCTACAGCCAATCCACCGTCCTCCAGATCGATATTTGCCCGGCGAAGAAGCGGCGAATTATGCGAATCTCCCGCGGGAATCGGCTCTCGATGAAACTTGTCCCGTTCCGATCAATTTGCCGATATTAATAAACGCAAGAAGTTGTTGTTATTGCTGGCGAAGATAGATGTTTCGTGGTTGAGTTTATTTTATCGGGTGTAGAAGTGAATTTCTATTTCGTTGGATTTGTGTAATTGATTCGAAGTCACTGTAATTCGAACATTTCGACTTGTTTGAAACCTCTCAAGTTTCTAGGGAACCTCCAGAGAAGTATCGAGCAATTTTCTTTTTTTGCCCCTTTTTCGGTTCTTCGGAGTGAAAACAGCCTTTGAACGAGGATAAGTGTTACCTTATTTCCCTATATATAAAAAATGTTTATAATCACAATTTACTGGCTTTTTATGCCTTACAAGACGACGCTATTAAATTAATGTCAACTCTTTTAAAATTCCTTTGAATTTACCGACAAAGGATACTAAACAATAGAAAGGTTTCAAAAAAATAGATTCGACGGTGAATTTTAGTACTAACAATGCCTAATACTTTTAGCCAAACCTGTACGCACCTACGTCTCATCAAAAATTTCTCACACCTCACGTAATATCGATCGCCATAAGAAAAGTGCATCCCCTCTTCACAGGTGTTTCATCGCACCTGTAAAAAAAAATGTGCTCTTAAAAACACAGCCTTCTTTAAATCATTCATCTTTCTCCCCTATCGTTTCCTTCTGACATCAGCCAGAAAAGAAAATACACCCAGTACATGCTCGATACTTCTCACAAGTCTCTATACAGCAGAAGTTTCCGCGCGCAATTACCCTAATAGTAAAAGTACAGTTTGAAATAAGCTGAAAACAAGCTTTTCCTCCGAAGAGGCTACCGATTGACATATCACAAATTCAATTTACTACTTTTTACACTCTCGATTCTCCGACACAACCACACACACACACACACGTGTACCTATACATCAGGATCGATGAGCAAATATGTACCTAATACGCGATGGGTTATACATCTCTGATGCGATATGGAAAGAAGACTCGGGCGCAGGCACGTTAATTCGTCGTCGTCGTTGGATCGGAGGATTCACCTTTCGCGATCATCCGATCGTCTACCGATCGTCTATAGGATTAAGTCGTGCTCTCGAGTTAAGCGGAAAGCGAAGCCCGTGATTTGTAGGTCGTTTGATCGCATTATACCCGCCTCGTGGTTTACGTAATCCTGACGTCCGTCCGTGTGTAGTTGCATTTGTGCGTGCCTCCTTCCTTCTCTCTCTATCACAGGCTCTATCTTTCCCCCCCGCGCTTCAGTCCACGCGCACGTGAATTCGCGCTCGACGTCTGTTTCGTATCTACACGAACGTGTGTACAGGGTGTCTCGCTTTTAATCGACATGTTGGAATCTCTTGGAAATTGTCGACGATGGTGGAAAATGTTTTAGACAAACGTTAGGTGGTTTCAGGAAGTAGATTTCTTTTGTACGGAGGCGAAGAGAAGAGGATGTACGAAGGTCAATTTTGATTTTTTAAATGGAATTGTGTATTTTTTGATACACCAATCGATGCAGATCCTTATTTCCTGCATGAAAGTATTAAACCACTTTTGGAAGAAAATCATCGGTCTACGAGATATTTGGGTTTTAATATCGGGCAGGGGCAGCAGTACTGTGCGACGCTCAGGAGTTTGCCCGCGGGCGGTAAAGGGGCAAGAAAGGGCTACTTTGCCCGCGGAGCGGCTCACGGGCAAAAAAGGGCTACTTTTGCCCGCACCGCGCAAATCTTCCACTAAGCGGTGTTACACAATCCAATTCGTCGATTTTATCGCGTTCAGTGAATAATCCCAATAAGTGTGCCCTATTTTTACTATTGTGTTAGATGTGAGCTCATGGGGTATTATTCCTTTCAGGGGCAAACTCCCGAGCTCTACACCGCTCTCACACCAGATAATATACCTTCCGAAACCATTTAACTTTCGTCTGAAAATTTGTTACCATCGTCGACAGATTTTCCAAGATATTCGACTGGATCGATTCAAATTAGGACACCATGTATACACAACCTAGTCGTGCGCCAATGTTAGAAGCACGCTAGATTATAGGTTAGGTTAGATCCACGCCGATTGTGCTCTCCGCGTTTCTCCTGTTTCCCCCGCCCCCTTCCGCCGCGCCATCTAGCTTTCCGTCTATCGGCCGCGTTCACTCAAGGTCCTCTCGCAGCGGAGATCCGCCAGAGAGAACTCTTACGCCTATCCCGACGAATTTCCTTCGCGATATCTATCGCGAAAAATAGGACTAGTTCGCCGGTGGAAGATTAAGGGAAGTTGTTAAGGGGATACCTAGGCGAGTGTGTGTATCCCGAATCGAGATAGGGAGAGAGACTGTTGGTGTTTCTAGGGAGATCTTCCTGGTCCTCCGCCCTCTCTACGGTTGCTGTAGCGGTTTCGCTGGGTACTTCGACCTTCGTCGAAGGAGGGGAAAGACTTGTCACCGGTTCGGATTAACGATGTTCAACGAAGAAGCGAAGTATTCCAGTTGAAGTAACATCTTAGCGCGACACTTTCTTTCTTGCAAGGTCTAATTGGCAAATGTACCGTGTCAATGGGGAAATAATTAGTACGCTTTCACTTTACTACGCTCGAGAAAATTGTGGCGGAGATGTAAAGTCATCTACCGTTTATTAATTACAGAGTCTGCCGGAATAATCTAGCGGGTATGAAAGGTAAATGAAAAGGGCGTCGTGGATAGGTATAGTCGGTGGAAGAAATATAGCGAGGTAGTAAATTAATGGATTTAGCAGCGACATCGTTTGATTCAATGACATCCATAGTCATTTGATGTTTTTCAATTAGGAGTGAATCAAAGCTGAAGCACACTTTATGAGACCCCTCATAGGAGGTTTTTTTTTGTGCCTTTATCTTTTCAAATTTCTCTTGATTAGCTTGTTGACATATTGGAACGTGTAAATTTTTTCAAACTATATTTCTCTCGCTGGCTGTACTACTCGTAGGCTATATTTCTGTCACTGGCTATACTACTCGTAAACTATATTTCTGTCACTGGCTATACTACTCAAACCTATATCGTATGAGGCGTGACAATGTAATTAAAAAAAAAAAATTGACGAGACATTTTGTTTCTACAAAATGGTAAACATTGCTCTTCCTGGCTATACAATAAAAATTAGAATAGTATCTACAGGGTGTTTCAGTTTATTCCAATCAAACTTTGTCAGTGCACTCTGTAGGTATAAATAAGAAGAAAGTGTTATGTAAATACAGGTAGTTTGAAGCTTTATCGAAAAGTTGTAGCAAAAACGCTAAATAAGAGGAAAGCAGCAATAGACTTGCGGTTAATACGATACAAAGTAGGAACAGCTCAGCGATGTTTACATCTGTCCTCAGCGAGCTGTGTTCACTATCGGGAGATTGTTAAAGGTGCTGAATGTGACTTCCGGCAGTGCCTTTCTTGTCTCGCATCCTACTAACCGCAACTTCGTTACCGTTTTCTTCTTACTTCGCAATTTACGTTCCAACTTTTCCCCCACTTGCATCGTTCGGAAAACAAAATAAAAAGCAGACCCTTGACGCGAAATTTTGATAATCTACGATTACTCGCGATATATCACTTCCGTGACAGCGACCCGGAAAATGGTAACGATGCAGGCTTCCACTCGTAGACTACACCGACAAATTTGCCGGTAAAAAATGAACCACCCTGTACAATTCCCTCTGCATTTACCCGCGCGACCCTCGAATGCATCCAACACACCAGTGAATGGTGTTAATTAACAGAATGAAATTCGCTCGTCTATCAACAAGTATTGCTTAATTAAATCCTCGGCGTTATCAGAATTCTACTCGAACTTTGTTCTCTCCCCCGCCGCGCGTGCCACACACTGCGCGCACTCCAATAACAACGATTATTTCCTTGGTCTGCTCTGTTTCTCTCGCGTCCCGCTCCACAGAAAATAATCGACTGGATATCTATCGTCCGCGTAATTTTTACGTCAGCTTCGCTCTTTTGTTGTGTGCGTAGACGTGGTTTGTTGGCGGCGGTGGTGGTGTTCTCCACTAGGCGGTATCCTCGTTACGAAAAACGAAGCGATTGCGCTGGCCGGAGAGCGGCGTGGCGAGGCGAGCGGAAAGTCGCCACGGTTGAGCCGCATTTCCGTCGAAGCGCGCGCGTGTCGGTGCGTGCGTACGTGCGTGCATGCATGCATGCCGCAGTGGCCGTCTTTGCCGCTCGTTCTCGTCTCTGACCTCGTTTTCACTGTGGCTGTCGGCCCGGCTAATCGGATGGCAGACGTCGGAACTCAGCAAGTTAAATTCCTCGCGGTTACGTCCGCCTGCGTCGCCTTTTCTCCGAGAATTTCGCGCCTGTTTTCTCTTAACCCCGCGCCGTATAATGACGAGTCAGAGACCCTCGGTGTCACAGATTTTCGCCGGGGATCTGATTAAAGACCGTTGTGTCGGTAAGGAAGATTCCTGTTTTTTTTTTTTGGGTTTGATTTGGGAAACTGAAGATTGGGGAATTTGATCGATCTGCGAGGGATTAGCTTTTCTTAGTTAGGACGTTGAATGCTGGAAGAATTTTGTGTGATTTGTTCACGGCGCTGAAATGAATTTTATTCTCTGTTCTTTTCTATTTTACGCAGTATGCGTAAATAGTACGAAATAATTCATTTCGGCGGTGAAACGAATTTCCTATTTTCTATTTAGCCCAATATGCGTGAATAATACGCGAATAATTAGAAATAAAACAATTTAAACATGCCGTAAACAATTTTACAAACATCACCATTTACTTCAATTAAATTCGCTTACTAATCTTACTAATGGCTGGTCACCAGTGCTCTCCACAGCATTCAACGTGTTAATGCACCATCAAAACACTAAACACCTAACGCTTAGATGCAAATTCCGAAAAAGAAACCACACGTGAACGCGTTAAAAATCGCCTATGCTTCATCCTTAAAAATTCAAATATCCCGCCATTAATTCCCATTTTAAATCCACAAATTTAATCACACCCATAAATTCTCGTTTATTCCATCCTACGTCGAATTTTCCTTCCCCTAACAGACGTAGATACGGAACGGTTGCCAAAAGAAAAAGCAATAATTCAATCAAACACGCCTAAGAGATGTTAGGTTGTTTTAAAACCTAGCCAGGAAACGCACGTGTGTAAGCAGAGTTTGCTAATTGAATCAGAGACGCGCGCAAGTGGTTTAAGCGGAGCATCGTAAAAGATCGATCGATCTGCAATATAGAGGTTATCTCGTAGCAAATTAATTAGCTAACGGGGCGAGAGGAGGAGGGAGATCCACACGGAATATTTCCGTGAAATACGCGCCAGGATGAGAGCACGAGTTAACGGCTTCCATCGATGGTGCTCCGATCGAGGAAAAACGTCGGTGCTTTTCCGCTGGAATTAATTAGTCCCTCCCCGAGGCTCGTTATCAGCCGGTTGCCAGGTAAAAACGATAACGGGTTGCCGGTGTGCTGCTGCTCGGCACACAGGTGGTTCGCGTAATTCGTATCGAGCGCGCGCACGCTGCCGTGCGTTATCTTGTTCGTCGGTGAAATAAAGCGAAGGAAAAATGAAGGGGCTCGGGTGAAAAAGATTCGTTCTCTTGGGAACGACGATCGCTGATCGGCCGAAGCTAAATGATCTGGAGCGTGTTTGCTGTTCGCGCTTGTTTGTATCGTAGCTGTCTGAAAGAGAGCGATGCGAATATATTTGACAGGGATTTTTTTTTTTTTATCGGCAATCGTTGGAAGTGTGAAAATTGCTGTTGAACGTGAGAGTTAACGGATGCAGATCTGGCTAAGAAGTTAGGGGAGACAGAGGAGTGGTGGAAATTGACGAATCTTGTACTTTTCGGGGACAAAGTTTGGGAGATACGAAATTATTTATTTTTTAATTTTCAAATTTGCTGGTGGTAAATACGTCGAATATAATCCCGAATTCATATTTTACACGTATCTTTTTAATAATTACGTCGTGTCTGATGATTTTTCAAGCACATAACCCTGCGTCACAGTTTTAATAATAATACCTCGTCTCTTTCTAACTTTCTTCCTGAAAGTCTCTCATGAGTTAAACATGAGTTATTTAACGCACTCTCCGAGTCTCTGTCTGTAATAGTCAGGATGGAATTTTTGAAACAATTTGACGAAGTATTCGACACTTATTTTTTTTTTTTTATCGGCAGTCGGTAAAGAGTGAAAATTGCTGCCGAATACGAGAGTTAAGGAGTGTAGATCTGTCTAAGAAATTATTATAGATAGAGATAGATGTTTTAGAAATAGAATAAAATTTTGAAATAAAGATTACTGTAGACAGTGTTCGGTCATAAACGGCCAAACAGTTTTGAAAAGACCATAGGACAATGACTTTATGACGTGTCCAAAAATCGAAGACGAAAACTCGCGCTAACAGTTACCTGACGACCAGAATACCGTTACTGTACCCCGATGTAACAAATAGTTCGCAACAATTTCCCTACTCCTTCGACAATACCGTCACCCCTGATAACACAAGAGACCAATCACACACTTTAACCACCTCCTATACAACTTAAAAACGAATCAGAAACAGACACCAAGGTTATAAGACAGCATACACAGCTACCCTGAGAGCAGATACAACTAGAGACGACAAGCAAACATACAAGTAGATACACAGACGGCCACACAACGCATATTTGTAATATACCAAGTTTAAAACATAAAGTGTGGTGTTTCATTTTCTAACCACATATACAGTCCACTACATAGAAAAATACCTCAACGAGTATTTAAGGGACTCGTCATTTATTCGTTGCCAACATCAACCGTGAACGCTGTGACACACAAACAGGTAGATAGATGTAAAGTGACGAATCTCGTGTTTCTCGCGACAATTATTTATTTTCTTGTTACTTTTAATTTTCCAATCTATTGTCACAAAATAGAAAATTCGTTAACCTATACTGTTCCGTACGGAACAACGGTTCCCAAGAAAACCATAAACCGGCCCTGACCGAGCCTCGACGCAGAGGATTATCGGGACCGTCAGACGAGAGTACCCCCGTAAAACGTTTACCGGACAACTTAGCACATTTTTACTATCCATTGTACCAATTTTCCAATTAGCAAACTAGTCTTTTCCTTCTCTGGTGTCCGATTTCCTCTCCTACTGGGATTTTCCAAAACTTTCCCTATCCTCTTGCAAATATCCTAAGACCAATCACCGAATTTCTATCGTTCCAATATTCTACCCCCAGATTTTCATCCCCAGATATCGCGACATTGTAACACGGTCCCGCTGATGCCATGCGGCTCGGCTACGCACTCGTCCTGCCGGTCCTGCTCGGGACCGAACAATCGATCTATCTAAAATATTAGAAGACCGGTGTAAATTGACGAATCTTGCACTTTTCAACGACAAGATTTGAAAAATACAAAGTGAAATTATATTCAAATTTATAATTCCTCTATCACTAATAATTTCCAAAGTACTTCTCCCTTCAACTTCTAAGACAATTCTCACCCCTCCACTTCACACAATTACCAACATAAAAAAAACACCTATCGAACATTTTCTTCAAAACAACCATATTCCAATGATTCACGAAAATCGTCGATTATCACTTAGAGATATTCCCCAGTCGCTCGAGAACTCCCGCTTACCATATCTCATTGCTTCTAGTTGCGTGTTTACTTGTTACGAACACTTCACCTACCCGCCGATCGTTTGTTCGGGAAGAGAACGATTTATTCACAGTTACGAAACGATCATTCCTCCGTTTCAACTCTTCCACAAGTTCTCTAAAATTAGAAGTTCACAGTAAGTACAAACCACGGCGGGGATGATACGAAATGCAAACCTCTTCGTTAACAGATCTCTCGTCGAGCACGCACGAAGGAGTTACTACCGAAGATGAGATGTTATTAAACGCGATCTAGTCGCACGCGCGTAATCGCGCTCGTAAATCGCGTGTTCCAAGTTAAATCGAGTATCATCGAGATAACGGGGAGTCGATGGACCGAGAACAGCTTCGCAAGACTGGTGCGTCGGGCTTTCCGGATCGTTCTTAATGACTTTAATGTCCTGTGGGGGGAAAGAGGAATCCCGGAAACGCGTTTCCCCCCTTTCATCCGCGCAGCGTCTTTCTGTCTCTCTCTTGCTCTTCCTTGACGCTTCGCTACTCGAGTTTTGAATCTCCAAGAGGGACTATCCGTGGAAGCTTTTTGGTAGAGAGAGAGAGAAGGGGAAGCAGTCGGTAGGATTTCTCTCATTCCACCTGGTTCGACTACTACATTATTCAAATCTGTCGCGAGAAGAATGCCGGGGTGAATTTTAAAGGGATGAAGAAGTCGAAGAGTGGCAAACATTCTACCGTCCGTTTCCCCCGTCCCTTCTTCTTTTTTTCTTCGTCTTTTCCTTTTCCTTCAACTGCCGCCTCTCGGACCTCTTCTCCGTGTCGTCGTGCTCTTTGTCATTTGCTGGTCCTTCGAGTGCCGCCGTTTCTTCCTCGTAATTCATGTTTCTTTCTCTGTCTTTGGTGAATTAGTTACCTACGAGGATTGGTCGTTTCGTTTGAAATTGAAGACGAGGATATTTTGTAACCTGTGTATACGGCGATGGTTGTATCTATGTGATGGGCGAGAGGTAGTCGCGGTACGCGAGTTATCCTGACGCCACCTCCGGCGCCGTATCGCTAATTAAATTGCTAATTAAGCGTCGCTGCGAGTAATTAAATCGTGCGGCGATCGTTGTTTCCAAATGGACGCTTCACGGTTACATTCGCAATTGTTGCCCTCTTTTTTTTTCTCTCTCTCTCTCTCTACACTGCCTTTCGTTATCTCCCGTCTGCTGGTTCGATACCGTTTCTTTCTTTCCCTTTTGGTGGGGAAAAATATGGGGAATCGTCGGTGAGTCGCGGCGGAGAGCTTCGAAACGAAGCGAACGATTGAAACGCGGAGAGAGAGAAATTTCCCTCAAAACGAGAATTTTTGACATTATCACTTATAGAGGAAAGAGAGAGGGAGAGACCAATTTTCCCCACAGTCTTCGACGTTATCACTCAGAGAGAAAAAAGAGGGAGAGACCAATTTTCCCCAAAAATAGAGTCTTTGACATTATCACTCAGAGAGAAAAAATCGAGAGAGAGTAATTTTCCCCCAAAATAGAGTTTTCGACATTATCACGCAGAGAGAAAAAGAGAGAGAGAGAGTGCAGTCTTCGACGTTATCACTCAGAGAGAAAAAAGAGGGAGAGACCAATTTTCCCCAAAAATAGAGTCTTTGACATTATCACTCAGAGAGAAAAAATCGAGAGAGAGTAATTTTCCCCAAAAATAGTCTTTGACATTATCACTCAGAGAGAGAGAGAGAGAGAGAGAGAGAGAGAGAGAGAGAGAGTAATTTTCCCCAAAAATAGAGTTTTCGACACTATCACTCAGAGAGAAAAAGAGAGAGAGAGTGCAGTCTTTGACATTATCACTCTGAGAAAAAAAATCGAGAGAGACCAATTTTCCCAAAAATAGAGTCTTTGACATTATCACTCAGAGAGAGAGAGAGAGAGAGAGAGAGAGAGAGAGAGAGAGAGTAATTTCCCCCAAAAATAGAGTTTTCGACATTATCACTCAGAGAGAAAAAGAGAGAGAGAGAGTGCAGTCTTTGACATTATCACTCTGAGAAAAAAAATCGAGAGAGATTAATTTTTTCCAAAAATAGAGTCTTCGACATTATCACTCATAAGGAAAAAAGAGAGAGAGAGTGCAGTCTTCGACATTATCACTCAGGTAGAAAAAAGAGAGAGACCAATTTTCCCCAAAAATAGAATTTTTGACATTATCACTCAGAGAGAAAAGAGAGAGAGAGTAATTTTCCCCAAAGATACTCTTTGACATCATCACTCATAGGGAAAAAAGAGAGAGATAGAGTGCAGTCTTCGACATTATCACTCAGAGAGAAAAAGAGAGAGAGAGGGAGAGACAGATATATATATATATATAAAGAGAATGGTGGTACGGTTTTGGTTTGGTGCTTCAACATGACCACTGGCACGTTCGATTTCCACGGCCGGTTACTGGAATAACTCGCGATTATATAACGTTATCTACGGGCCGATCGGCTCGCAGGCGCGTGCACGCAACGCTGCCAGGCG
>NW_017100129.1:594896-595265 GCF_001263275.1 Habropoda laboriosa | reverse complement strand
CCGCGGTTTTTTTCCTTAGGGTGCTCTAACAGCACCCACGGCGCCATCACAATCCTCACACATACACACACTCTCTCAATTACCCGATTTTAATTCGTTACGCTCGATATAACGTGCGTGCCCATTATATGTGTACCTGCTTCTACGTGTAGAATCGACGTTTCGATCGGAGCCTGCCATACTCCGTCCCTCAATATTATCAGATAATAAAAGAGCGATTGTAACATGGATGGATATGTCCGAACGCGGTTTTTAATTCAACTACCGCGATTATTCTATGAATAATTCATTCAGTTTGAAAGAGGACGAGTTAGCGGAACGGTTTTCCAGATAGAATACTTGGAAATAGAATTCGTGTAAAATGCATGC
>NW_017100129.1:560681-594862 GCF_001263275.1 Habropoda laboriosa | reverse complement strand
ATCGATATTTTTCTATAAACGACGTTTCGAAGGTTTTGCTGAAAGAACGTGTTAGCTCGTTTCATTGAGTAGAACGTCGAGATTGGAAGCTTCGAACGACAAATGTTTCAGCATCTTTGGTTAACGATGGAACGATCAGCTGGGTCGAAAGTGACCCATTAGCGATTTTCCAGAAGTGAATCTTTTTATTTAAAGAAAACGTGTTAGAAAAATTCGAATAAATTGGCGAGTAAGTCACTTAACGATGCCGAAATTAGCAATAATAACTAAATCTGCATTACTAAGCTATTCCTTGGTTGATTAAAAAGAACCATTCTCCGTATGTAATTCAAATCATCGCTGTAACATTCGCTTACCGTCCATTTCGAACAGATTGTACCTAAATACTCTATTCGGTTAAAAAAAAAAATATCGGCACAGATAAAATCAGAAAGTTACAAACGACGATACCAATATCGAACATCCCTTTTTCCGGAAAATTGAGTAACACAGTGTAACAGTACCTATCCAAAAAAAAAAAAATCAACTTTTTATCAAAATATTTATATTTACCCGTTACACGATACATCAATCCCATTTACACCGAACAAATTTCCACCCGAAATTTTCCAATTTCCAAACACGTGCGATGACACTCCGCACCTCCAATCGTCCAAGCACCGAGCCAACACAAATCCAAAATATCCCACCTAACATTTATCATCTCTGAAAGGTGTTGCACGTGACACAGCTCAGGTGTCGTTTTATCAATCGACGCTCCACAACCACCACCACCCCTCCCAACATGTATCTCCTTGCAACATTGAACCTCGCGCAACCACGGTGCGTGCGTGACCGCGATGCACGCGCGCGTGTAGTATCGTCGCGTCGTAACCCGCTGGTATTTAGCGTAATTTATTAAACCGCCTCCGTCGGGTTCTCGCTTTGACCGTGCATCGAGAGGGTGGTTCGAGGGTGGCGTTGGAGCAGCGCTGGCTAAAATACACACGAACACGCACACAGAGAGGGCTGGTCCCACACACGGCGGCTCGCACACACAAAGAGAGCAACCGTGGCTTTCACGGCGGGGGTGGTATGACGGAATCAATACCCGGTGTGTGAGAGGGTGGGATAATGCGGTGGCTTGACGAGAGTTGTAGCTACTAAGGGGCGGGAGAGAGAGAGAGAGGGGAAGGGGGAAAGAGAGACAGAGGGCGGAGAAGCCGATGTAGGTACTGGAGGGAGGGGTGGGTGGGTGGCACAGAGAGGGTGGCTCGAGAAGGAAGAAACGAGGCGAAAGGGAGAGGAGAGAAGTCGTGGACTAACGGAGGAAATAAACAATGGGCTGGTAACCCACGTTCGGTGGTACACGCTGCTGGAAAATTACCTACGATACCGGATAATGGAGAGAAAGAAGAGTGGTTGGAGTCCGCCGCGGTGGTAACCACCTTCCGCGATCGGTGCAGCCATTCTTCTCGGCTTTTACTTCTCTCCCTTCCACCTCCCTCTCCTTTTTTTCACTCTACTCTCTCTCTCTCTCTCTCTAACTCTCTCTGTCTTTCTTTCTTTCGTTTTTCCACGTTTTCTCTTTATTGGCAAGTAATAATCAGGAGCATTACGATGGCGGCGTATGGTCGAAATTTTTGCACGCTCGATGAAAGGTTCGTAGCCTGTACGGGTAGATAGATGTGTATATATGTATGCAGTCTGGTCGAGCATCGAACAGAGCCTTCTCGCGTGGATGCAGACAATGTTGTCGGGAGAAGGACGAACGAGTATGAACGCTTGTTCGTAATTCGCGCGTTAAACGGCCGAGGCTATTCGACGCGGGAAGAGGGTTGGAGAAAGGGTGAGGAAATTACGCGGAAGACCGCGAGATTATGGGATAGATTCTGTCTCTTTCTCTCCCCACGTAGACCAGTCTTTTTTTCATAATTCACCGCTGTGTGTGTTCTTGTTTTTTTTCGCTCCTCGTATGTACCTCGGGGGTAGGTTTTTTCCTTGGCCCGGTATCCGGGTATTTTTCTTCCGCGCGGCGGGCAACGATAATAATCGCATTACGCGTGCTGCACCGCGTTCTCTCTCCACACACACACACACACAGCCCTCTTGTCGACGGCGTATTAAACGCGGAGTCTGTTCTAAATACGTTAATTTCACAGGCGAAATTATTTGGCTCGCGCTCGTCTCGCGGTTCTATTCCCTTTCTCTCTTCTCGGTTACAGTAGACGAGGGTGGATGAGAGAAGGAGAGAAGAAAAAAAGAGGAACGAGCCAGCTTGGAATATAATTGCGACGGCAATACCATTGTACTAATGCATGCTTGCGCACACCGTGTACAAATAATTCCCCGTCCCCGAGGGGGAAACTCTTTCCGCGCTTTTCCATTTCTCTATTTCCTGCGGCGGTTCATCGGCGTGCAATCTCGTTTCTTTTCCCTCCGGTTCGTTATAAAGCTCGGTAATCCGACAATATCTTAGCATCTTCCTTCTTCTTCTTCCTTCTTTATCCGTGGAATTGCGGACGATGGCTGTGCGCCTAATATATACCTTGTCCTCTGTCTCTCTCCCTCTCGCTGTCTGTTCATCGGTTTGTTCTTCCGGTTCGGTGGATCGATTCGCGCTGCATTTGCCTCGTCTTCGACCCAAATAGTTTGGTACATCGGCGGTGGCCGTCGCTCGAAGCCCTTTCCTCGGTATGCGCGTCCCGTTCGATGGAAGCACGATGGGTGGCCGAGAGCTACGATGCTAGGGGGTTAATTAATTGCACCCTTGGCACGAGTCCACCGTTCGAATTTACCCGTAGCACCCGCTTAACCCCCGCTAATGTCTGTCGTGAATTTAGCTAATTTCCCTGCTACACGCATCCCCTTTCTCCCTTTCACCCTTTTCGTTCTCTCCCTTTCTTGTTTTTTTTTTGTTACCACGATTATCTTACGGCTTCCTGTTTCACAGGCGAACGCTTCGTGAAAAAATAATTCCGAGCTACGTCTTGATATCGAATGAAAAGTATGTAAAATCAAAGTTCTCCCTTTTAGGGGTGTATGTGGTAGAAGGCTGTGAACGTTTCGGAAAGATTGTGGCTTCCCGGTATTCTGATAGCCAATCGATTCCACGCGAATCCTCACACTCCGTTGCCATTCTCCGTGTCCCGAGAAAGCCGAGGCAGTAGTGGCCAGTGGAATCGTTGCACGCGTCTGCTCGCAAGCGATGCACTTACTCTATTGCAAAGACGCCGCAAGTCAATGCACTTGCATCCAGGAACAGCGATCGAACGGGAAAGCGGCCGATGCGATACCGCCATTCACGCGTTCAGCGTGTGCCTAGCTTTCAAACGGAGGGGAACGGGGAGAAGTGAACGTACAAGAAGCAGCTATCAATGTTACTTCAACAATTGATACCTGACACACGAGCAAATGTAACCCTTTCGCTGCCGCGGATTTGAGCGCGTAACGCGCGTGGTAGACGATACTGTGTTTAATCGTGGGCGTAGAAACTTTCGAATTGGCGTTTTAACGTTTTTGGAAATTTTAGAATTTAGTAGTTTTTAATTTCTCCTGGAAGATTACGGTGGAAGGGCGCAATGGACGAAAATTCAGGTTTAAATTAAGGTGAAAGTGTGCTACAAGGCGTTAAGGACACTGCGCGAGAAAATATTCAAAATTCCTATACATGCCAAGGTCACAATGTGAGAAAATTTCCAAACTGCTTATAGTCGAGAAGGGCACAGCGCGAGAAAATATTCAAACCGCCTATAGTCGCGAAGGATACAACGCGAGAAAATACTCGAAACGCCTATAGCTTCCAAGGTCACAGCGCTAGAAAATTTCCAAACGTCTGTAGGCGTTAAGGACACACTGCAAGAAAATTTTTAATCCGCCTATAGTCGCGAAGGGCGTACCCCGAGAAAATATTCGAAACGCCTATAGACTTCAAGGACACAAAGTTAGACGTTTTTCAATCTACCTATAGGCGTTAAGGACACAACGCGAGAAAATATTCGAAACGCCTGTAGCTTTCAAGGCTACAGCGCTATAAATTTCCAATCCGCCTATAGGCGTTAAGGATCGAATGCGAGGAAACATTCGAAACGCCTATAGCTCCCAAGGCCACAGCGCGAGAAAATATTCAAACGTCTGTAGGCGTTAAGGACACACTGCAAGAAAATTTTTAATCCGCCTATAGTCGCGAAGGGCGTACCCCGAGAAAATATTCGAAACGCCTATAGACTTCAAGGACACAAAGTTAGACGTTTTCCAATCTACCTATAGGCGTTAAGGACACAACGCGAGAAAATATTCGAAACGCCTGTAGCTTCCAAGGCCGCAGCGTTAGAAAATTTCCAAACCGCCTATAGTCGGCAACAGCCAGTGAAAGCGCTGATACTCCAGTGACAAGCCTCGAATCAAGACCCGTTACGAGAATCATTCGTAAAAGTGAAATTTAACGCTCATTCAAGTCCAACGAAAATAATTCCAATCCTACCTCCTGCTGTGTCCCACATTATCCATTTTCGTGGATATTGTAATTTAACTACACACGCCGGTCACACAGCGGCTGAATGAAACCGATGGAAATCGATTACTCGATACCTCGATTTCGTATGTTACGTTATTCGTTCGACGTATGCATAATGATTGTGCTTCGCGTAGAGGCCCACGTGCGCGACGAAAACTCAAAACTGTGTCAAGTTTGCTCGCGTCCTCGAGCATCGATTGACCTACTGACACGCGATCATCGGGTGAAAAAAAAGAAAAATGTTTCGCGCCCTCTCTAGCCTTGAAACACGAAGAGACCGCAAAAAACCCAATAACGCAACGCGTGTGTACGTACATACACACGTATGCGCTCGTTTCCAATTCATGCTGGTTATAAAAAATAAAAAAAAAAAGAGGAACAGACACAGAGAATGGGAGGAAGAATAAGCAGGGATGGGAGTATCGGACGAAGCCGCGTTACAAATAATTAGCAGGCGAGCGTTGGAGCGCGCGCGTAGTCGCGGAAGTGCGCGTTAGCCCATTAGTTCCGGCGACTGATTCGTATTACTTAACGTTCTCGTTAGGGGCAGGGCTTCCTTCGTTACCGTCGCTGTGCGTTAGGTAACCCGTTTCGTTCGATCATCCTCGCGACTGGTCGCTTATCCGCGGCAGATAGACAGGAAATTGTTCGTGCAGTCGTCGAAACGTCCAATAACCAGACAGAGAAAAAACACAGGGTGGGTGTAGAATTCTCGTTCGAGCGTAAAAATAAACGCAACAAGAGGAGCGTGTGTGTGTGTCACTGTGTAACCAAGTCGACTCGCTTTATTACCCCCCGGGTATCGAGAGGGGACAAATTTACAAAGTATGTCATCGTTGTCTAGTCTGGTCCTCCTCGCGTGCAGTAGCTGGAACTTCTCTCTACAAGCTAGATACGATGTGAATGACTCTATTTCGGTCGTGTGCACGAGACCCGCCGCTATAAATACAGGGAGGGGCGCGAGAGACAGAGAGAACGCGCGTGTGTGTGTCTGCGCGCGATCGGTCCACAGGCGTAATTTCGCCGTAGCCGTCCCTCGTCCTCTTCGGCCTTAGTTATGGATGTCTGGGCGTCTGGGGGTTACGCAAGGATACCCTCTGAGCAGTAGCAAGTAGAAAGATTTCGAGAGGGAAGCTCGAACCGAGAGAGAGGACAAACTCGCGATGGAAAACTGGGATGGGCGGGAGAGGAAGGACGAAGAAGGAGAAGAGAAACTGGTAGACTCGGGGTGAAAAACGAGGAGAGAAAGGAAGAAGACAGAGTGACGGGCGGGTGGGAGAGGAGACAGACGAGGGAGAATCGTGTCTGTGGAGGAACACAGGGGGATGGTTGAAAGTGGCGAAGGGGCTGGCGACGGTCTCGCAGCGGGAGAGAGGGTGGAACGAGTTAAAGTCTGGGGGTGGCGTCGCGAGTGGAGAGGGGTGAAAAAGGACGAAGGACGTCGTGGAGAGGAGAACGTCGCCCGGTCATGGACCGAGAGAGGGTGGACGGGGGTGCAGGAACGAGAGAGAGAGAGAGAAGTTGGTCGGTGGTGTGTCTCGTTGACGAGACTGGCGTAGGAAAGCGGGGGGTGAAAAATAATCGTGGATGAGCGAAGCGCCGATGGATGAAGACACGGCCTGGGTACTTTTCAACCCGGCATTACCGTGATTAGTAACTCGGCTGCGCTTGGTCCTCTTGCTGTCGCGCTCCTGCCGTAATTTTCTCGAGGGGGGAATTAAACGGGGCCGGGCATGGGGCCGCGACGAAAATGAGCTGTCGACTGGTAAATATTTAATGTTTTAACGCTCGCGCACGAATTCGTGCGTTTTCGACATGTTCGATTTGTTTCTATGTTTGCTACGGCGGGGGTGGGGTAGGGTAGGGATGATAGGGGATATTGTTTTCGAGAGGATTATACGGTCGGTAGCTTAGCAGATCGTTGCGTTTCCATTCGGTACAAATTGATGCGTCGATCCGGTGTTAGAGTTGAAAATAGCGAATTCGATCGATTACGTTAATTCAACGGGGGAAGAATTTTCTTTAGCGAAGAACGAGAGCTATGGCTTGAAACTTGTTGAAATCCATCCGTGTTAATTAAACACGAAGATTCAATCGACCGTGATCGCGTCGATTTCTATCAACACGAGCAATCTATCGCTTCTTCTCGGATCATCGATTTTCTCCCGTCCGCACTCTCTTCTCCCTTCGCCTAGGTCCACGATCGTCGATAAGGTTGCCCCTGGTGATTTGCGATCGGCGGCCGAGCACGTAGAGGTACACCGCGTGGCTAGCGATGAAAGCCGCGGTTAAAGTCACGGCCGGTGCTTGCCGGTGGCGAGAGAGTTTGCACCACTTTAGTAGCAAACGTACGGTGGCATAATGATGAGTGGCCCGTTTGTTTCTCTTCCACGGGCATGATTGCTAACCTCGCGGAATACCTCCTATGCTTTACGTTCGACGGGACTGCCCGTGTGATTTATCGTTCACCTACGGGCGGCTTTCACGATCCCAAACCGATCCATAATCTTTTCGTCTTCCATCCCAGCTTCGCGCTACCAACACACACGTACACGTGTGCACACGAACACAGAGGTAGCTCGTGAGTCGCGCGTTCTTGTGTGGAATTGGGCTTGAAACCGGTCTAACTCGAAAAAGCCGATATCCTCGACAATAGCGTCGCGTCACGTTTCCCGCCTCGTTCGTTTAATTAGTCCTCCCGATGTTTCCCCGGGGAATCAGGTTCGCGAAGCTGCACCAGGCAGCGTGAAAAAGTTCATCAGAACGAACAGTGTTGTCGTCCTCGAATATTCCTCTAGCTTCTCTGGCGGTAGGCAGCTCGTTAGAAAAAGGCGTCGTATGTGTCTTACTTAAGAGGCACGTGCGTATGTGTGTGTTTGTATTATGCAACTGTATCTCAGCTGTTGATCAGCGTGAATCATTAAACGAACCAGGTGATCGGGGAGGTTGGTCGATTTCTTTCAACGACGTTCTTCACTCGTAGAGAGACGCGTAGGAGTCTTTCACCGCACGTAGGTGTGCATAGTAACAGGTGGTACTAGCAGTAGTCTCTCCCACACACGAACGTAAATATAGTTTGACGACAGCTATTCAACTCTTTCTCTCTCTCTGGTCTCCTTAGTACCTGGAGCTCCTCTCTGTGGAAGTGTTTGAGCAGCCTGTCCCGCGTATCTAGATGTCTGAAAGTGCTATCTTCGTCGAAGGGTCATCCTCTCTCAAGGTGATCCCGATCAAACACCGGATCTCTGACACTGGTCCTTATTCGACCCTCCGCACACATTGTCGTCCTTTCGAGATAGGGTTACGTATCGCGGGCAGAGAATATTCTTTGGTATCCACGACGGTGGAACAGAATTAGAGTTTCTTTATCGACGTTTCTATTTATCCATCCAGCGGGTCCATCCGATGGAACGTTTATTCGGCGAGCAAAAATCTCGCGGTAAATTTGATCGAAGGGTGGAGAATCGAGGGGGTGGAAAAAATACACGTATCGTTTAAATTCGACGCATTCATCGGAGTGATATCGAGAGAGAGGGAGAGACGAGGCTTTTGAAGCGTGGAAATTTATTCTGCACGTTTCGAGCGGGGTGGGGGAGAGTACGCGCGATGGCAGGCGGCATTTGAACGGGGAAAACGCGTTGAACATTTCATTTCACGGAAACAAATGGAAACGTCTGGACGATGTTGGCCAGACGTTCCCCGCTATCGGGAACAGCGTGTCGGGCGTCAGCAAATAGCCCCAAAGCGTTCACGTTCGTCGCTTTTGCTTTCCTCTGATCGTGTGTTTTTTTTCACCTCTCCTCTTCTTTTTTTCTCGCCTGCCTCTTTTCGTCACCGGTCCAATTTCATTGTTTCTCGACGCGTGAGAGGTAATACCTCGTTGTGCTATCAATTCCCCCGCGAAATCATCCTTGTTGTTCGCGTTCTTTAATATCTTCGCCTATTTCTCCTCTCTCGATGTTTTCAACGTTCTCTACGATGGAATCGAGGGAGAGAAGAAAAAAGAGAAACTCAAAAATTGCATCGAACAAGAAGCACACACATACATACACAGGTATGGTACTCTCTTGAGCTGGTTCCGCTCGTTTAAACAACATTCGCCTGTGTTCTCGTTGTCGATACGAACACTTTTCCGCGTGTACACCAGTTACACGCGCCGCTGTGTACCAGCTTTTTCACCGTTTCACAATCCTGACACACGGAACCTTTTGATACCGCGTTACGCGCTTCCGCGTTTCCGTTTCCATTTTGGTGCTCGCCTACCTGGCGAATTGCGCACCGGTGCTGCTGCTGGGTGGCAAAAGAGGTAGTAGTACGCGATTGTACGTTGCCTCCAATTGAATTTTGCACCATGCAGCACCCTGGTCTTGGGGGAAAAAAATATTTGTGGTAGACGCGCAATTAACTCGACAAGCTCGAATGGCAGTGGAACGACGACGGAGCTAAACGAGCGAGAAGAGTGAGAGAGAGAGAGAGAGAGAGGTGAGTGAAAAGGTAGACGAATCGAGGTTGCTTACCTTCGCGAGTCAGGACTCGAGTCGAGCATAGGAGACGCAGTCGTTGGACGCTTAATGCGAATTTCACATGCATAGAAGAAAAGGGTGGGCCAGAGGGGTGGGGTTTAGAACCGCAGGAAGCGATGCCAGGCACGTAGCATTTTAAAATGGAAAGGAGGCGGCGAGGAGGGCCGTCGCGTCGCGCAGACGACAGCGTTTCGTCCTTGGCGCGCGGAAAACCACCGACTTTTTCTCTCTGTCTTTTTTCCCGCCCTTTCTTTTCCACGTTTCCATGCCTCTCTCCCCTTTTTCTATCGTTTGACTCGCGGACGTTGGTCGTTCTCTCCACACACCCTCTTTTCGATTGCACCGCGTTTCTGTTCTTCCGGGGATCCGTAAAGAGAAGAGCAAACAACGCGTACAGGCCGTACCGTTTTTAATATCGCGTGCACCGCGAGCGGACTGTGCGTCATAAGCTTCGAGATGAATTCGCGCGGAATATCGGCACGAATCTCTCTGGCGATCGTTCTGTCACAATTTCTGCTCTTCTTGTTAGTTTTGTTCCCGTGGGTTTAGTGTTTCGAGGGTGCAGTTGGGTTCGCTGCGATAGTTAGCCTAAATGTTTCCACGATTTAACCATTCGAACATAGACGGAATGTAATGTACACAAATTTTGTAAATCGTAAAATAATTGGAAACAGGTCGGAACTAAAGTGTGATATAGGGGAAAGTACCGGCCACTCTAAGTTTTTGTACTACAACTTGGGCCAATGTTGGTGAAAATGAAATTTGAAAAAAGTCATTTGTAGTACAAATGGTTTTTCTTAAATTTTAGAAATAAAAAAGTTGTAATTTGCAGCGAGCGAAAAATTGTCGTGCAGTACCGGCCAGCTACTTAGTTGGCAGATTTCAAGGTCTGAGTAATAAATAATGTTAGTAAAAATCGTTTAAAGATAGAATAGAACTTTTATTTAGGCATCGATATTTTCTTCATCCGTACACTCCACGTGAGCCCAACCATTGCAGCTATGAAAAATAACTTTCGTCGTACAGAACACCAACGTAAACGTTAAACTATTCGTTTGTTTTTCCATCAATTTGGCCGGTACTGCCTGACTCTCCCCTGCAGGGTGGACCAATAAGAATTACCGCTTTGAATATTTTTCGGTTCATGAAAGTAAGAAAAAGATTGTTTGGTATGAAAATTTTTTATTTATTTGTTAATAGTAATCCTTAAGACAAGGTAAGTCGAGGTCACAGAGGCACATATACCTCGATAAATTCTGACGTCGTTAGAAGAGAAATTGTAGCGGTGCAATCAACCTTTTACGACCTTGACTGATATGTTACAGGTCTTTCTATCGATCTTAAGGGCTGCTACTAGTAAGTAAATAGAAAAACAAGAACGACCTTCACATCTCGACCTATAAAAGTATCATCGTAACCATACTAGGTTCCCTTTATAGTAAACAGCTTTCATCTGTAGGAGGTGGTCTAATGAACTTTACTCAAATCAGGATGTCGTGCAAAGTAGTTTATTTCGGACTCTTCAGCGTCTGTCTGTTACCGAAGCTAAGAACCGACTCTCGTCGAATGGCAAAGATATCGCTGGGCCGAACCCATGGGTACTCAAGAGGCGCAGGCCATAAACCGTCCCAAAATGCCTCCACATCGGAAAAAGTTTCAAATATCCCAGTAATCTTCGTAATTTTAACTTGCAACCTATTGTCTCGTCGACAACGACAACAGTAATTACACAATTAGAGACACGAGATGCATAATTGCATCCTCGAAGAGGCATCGAGAAATCCTGCGCGTTTCCGTATAAAATTCCGGCTGATACTTCCTTTGAAGTGGCCACTATTTAGCTAAAGGGTTAACGCGAATGGAATACCTTTCCATCGAAAAAACGAAGGAAAAGATAGGAGTGAGAGAGAGAGAGGAAGGAAGGAACGTCGGCTACAGGGTTCTTCGAGGCAGTAAATTTCTGCGTCTAAGTATATCGCGCGCCTCGTCCCTTCCAGCTCCGCCGTATAAATTTCCCCGGATAATCCCGCAAAAACCGAGGTGAAACGGCGTCGACCGCCAGACAAAAAGTCGACTTTTAAAGGGTTAAAAGGGAGAGTCGACTGGTCGTTTCCACAACAGTCTTCTTGCTTACGTTCTCCCATACAAACGTAGACACACGGAGTCTTTCGCGTGTGTTGTTCCGAGACTTTCGATCCAAGGCACGCCGCTAATAAAACGCTAATTAACGTTTCGCCTGGCCGAATCGAACGGGTCCGCTCTTCTCGCGGGACCTTGATTCCAGGCTGGCTGATTAATTACCGGTAGCTTCGTCCCTCTACCACGAATTTCTCTTGGTATCGCGATCGACTGGTTGTGTTACACCCTGTAAAACAGATAGAGAGAGAGAGAGAAAAAAGGGAAAGAATCGAACTGGTTTATCTACTACCGTTAGCGGCGCGATTCCCTCTCCGCTCGTAATCGCCGACAAATAGACGATCGACGAAGTTTTTGCTCTCTCTCTCTCTCTCTCTGGACTCTCTGGTTCGCGTAATTAGGACGTGAACTTCGACGAACGGGGTCGTCGAATCGTTTCGAATCCTCTCGCTTGGCGTTGATTGGACGCCTTTCGCTGGTCGATCGTCATTTTGCTCTGTTGGTTTTCTCCACTACTATTGTTCGCGGAGGAGAGAATCACACACAGGATCTCGTATGCAATTAAAACGAACGTGATTATCGTTTGTCTTCTAATGTATTACACTAACGTAGAAACACTCGGTTGCAGTAGTGTGTGTGTGTGTGTGTGCTGGAGCGGGGTAATAACAGTAATCGTATAAATCTCTGCAGTCCCCAATTGCCATCCAGAAGGACCTAACCACCCGGAGCTCTTGCCTGCTCGCTACCTTGCGCACACACACTCCTATTTACCCACCGCTAACAACCACACAACGTTACATTGAAATTTATCCGCACGTGATTGATACTACACGGTGAATACGCCTCTTCAGCGTGGATCTCTCCATTGAGAAGACTCCTCCGGGTTGTGAAGCGAACGGTGATTCGCGTCGCGAGACAGGCCGATTGAACGGCGCCGGGGAAAGCGCGTCGGAGCGGAAATCGGGAAGAAGAGGACGATGGTGACGATTGGAGAGCGAGGGGGGAGGACGGTTTTTGACAATATCACTCGGAGAGAAAAGAGAGTCTTCAACAGTGTATTACTAATAGAGAAGGAGAGAGAGAGAGGGTGGAGGAGAACAGTTTTCAACAATATTACTCAGAGAGGAAAGAAGAGAGGGAGAGAAAAGTTTTCCTCGGAAAGAGAGTCTTCGACAATATCACTCAGAGGGAAAAACAGAGAGAGAGAGCAGGTTTCCTCAGAAAGTGAGTCTTCGATAATATCACTCAGAGAGGGAGAGAGAAGAGAGAGAGAGTGGAGAGACAGGGAGCAGTTTTCCCCAGAAAAAGAATCTTCGACAATATTGCTCAAAGAGAAGAAAAGAGAGGGAGAGAAAAGTTTTCCTCAGAAAGAGAGCCTTGGACAATATCACTCAGAGAGAAAAAAGAGAGAGAGAGCAGCTTTCCTCGGAAAGAGAATCTCTAACAACATCACTGCCAGAGAAAAAGAGAGAGGAGAAGAAGGTGGAGAAGAACAGTTTTCAACAATATCACTCAGAGAAGGAAACAAAGAAAGAGAGACAGCAGTTTCCCCCAGAAAGACAGTCTCCAACAATACACTCAGAAATAGAGGAAGAGAGCAATATCCAAGAAAATCTCTCAAACCGAGAAAGAGAGAGAAGATCGAACGACTAGTGACAAGTGTTTCGTCGTTACGAAACGAAAATACCGCGCTACCCACCTGTGTACCCTGTCCCAGAGGTGACAACGTCTGTTTTCGATTACATCCGGCCGAATACGAAGATTCCCCGGGTGGAATTTACGCGAGCGTGTATTATTTCGCGAGCGGAACGGAGGTTTCAGCCGCGGCTACCAGCTGTCAGATGGAGGCAGCCGACTGGAAAGAGAATTTCTGAGAGCACCGCACAGCCCAGGCCCCCGGTAGTAGTTTTTGAACGGTCGGCAACTGTACGCGAGTCGAGCCCCATCTTTGTTGCTCGTTGAAAAGTGGCCGTGCTCGAGTAGCACGAACGAACAGGAGGAAGAAGAAGAAGAAGGGACCACCGTACGTAGTACGTATGTACGTGGCTCGTGTAACCTCAAACGAGACATTCACATGCCTCGTTGAAATCTTTGCGGTTCTTTCAGAACACACACCGCCCCCGATTGTCTCGGTTATGGCTCTTTTCCCTCTCTTGTGCAGTCTCTTAATTTCCAACCTTTACGCAACATTGTCTAATTACGAAATGGGAAAACGAACGGGTTTTGTTGGTACTCTGATGGTCCTTTATTAAAATGCTATGTTACTCCGAACTAAACTGTCAACCACAGAGATTTTACTCGAAGTTTCGGTACGATTTCATTAACCCAGTCGTGCTCCGGTGTTCTATTTACACCAACGAAGCTACCTACAACCCGTGTCCTATATTCAACGTTTCCGTTTTAAATTCTCGCATGATCAACCTGTCCACTTTTCATCCACCTTTTGTTTAATTCCTCCCGTTCACGAGGAAAGCGACGTTTCCGTGTATCATTTCCTCCGCCATGTTATCGGGCCTTCGTCGTCGACGCATTGTTCCCCCGCTTTAATGACACACGACTCTCCGCCGATATTTATTTTCCGCGTGATCGATCGACGATCCATTAGCCTACCCGAAGCGATTTCCAAGCAGAAATTGCGCCGTCCGACCGCAACGGTGCCGTCCGTTCGATCGTAAACGTCCTTCTACGCGTATTTCTCCTCTGGTTCCCGGGCGAGAACCGCAGAAGATGACATTTTACTCGTTACCTTCGCGCTCTTTCTTCCTCCCTTCTTCCGCGACTCTCTTCATCTTGGTCAGGCTCTGTCCATTACGGTCCGCTCGGAAGTGTGCGTGCGTCGTGGCTTCACAGGAAGACAAGGCGGCTCGCTTTAAATCCCTCTTCATCCCCTCGGAGTTGGCATCGCGCAACTCCGACGATATTTCATCCCTCGCGGTCTCGTTCCTCGCATAATATCAAAGGGAAGCTCGAAAGAACGGAACGAAAATCCTTCCGAGCAAGAAACTCTACTCTACCGCCTGGATTTTCCGGCCAACCTTTCTCTCTCTCTTTCTCTTCCACTCCTGAACACTCTCTTTTCGATTCGATATTCCGCGCAGCGGTGTTTGGACTGTGCTTGCAACAGATGTTCTCGTTAGTTCTTGAAAATTTTCCTTCGTTTTTTCGCTGACTTTTTACAGATGTCAGGATTTTTCAGTGCTACATGTCGCACAGCGATGACTTTTTACTTTCGTGTTTTCTTCTCCCTTTCTGTTTTATCTTGGCACTGTTCCTGGCGCAGAGAAATTGTGTGTTTTTCGATCCTGAACTGTTGCTTCTTTGCTGCCTGCGAGGGTGAATCTTTGGAGCTGAGCTGCTTATTGTGTTGCCGTAGGGCATAAAGGGCGATATTTGGGCATTAGAGCCTAAATTTTCATTACAACTGCTGTTCTTCACTCCGTTTTAACGACTGTCGGTATCACTTGCTCTTAGCTTTGCCCGCGGGCAACGGTGGTTGCCCGTGCCCGAAAAAGGGCTACTTTAACACGTTTTTCGTATGTTTGTTGCATATGACACCATCTGGTCGCTTCTGTCGATGCCACTTTTACCAATATTGTACTCTCTTATCGCCAAAGGTTTCATTTTCGTAGGACGACCGCGATGTGTAGAATTCGAGCTTGGAGTCATGATGGAGTCTTGGAGTCTTCCAAATCCAAAATAAGCTACTTACCAATAAGATTATTTCGGAACAAAACAATGTATCAATTACATAGGTCGATAGCACTGTAAATGTAGATAATCGACAATGCATGGATCTACTCGAGTTACATTGTTGGTTTTCCCGCATATCTCTCCGCTATCGTTCTAGTGCGCCGAGATAAAAACTTGGGCCGGTAGGAAACAATACGTAATCACGCTTGGTACGCAACGTGTTAAGAGTGTTTCTTGTTTTTCAAATAAACACTGGTCCTTTTCTTCTTTGGAGCATCAGTAGAACCTTTAATTTCGATGGTTACATGAAAACGGGGCTAAAAATGCGTACAAACATCGAGACTCGGGCAATTAACGAGGAAACCTATCTGTCGCACGAGACTAAAATCCACACTTCTCTTTCTATTGCATTACATTCTGTTTACTCGCAACTAAGTAATAATCCTTTCCACGCGTTGAAATGCAACAGCTGAAGTTGCAGCAATCAAGGCTCCACTTTACCATCAGTTACGAAACAGCGAATCGAATTTTTCGCAAGTTAGACATTTTCTAAAATTTATCCTTTCCACGAACGAATAGGATCTTCACTCAGATAGTATCCAGACAGATAACTAATACGAGCCCGGTAGACGGTAATTAACAGTGGATCTAGCTGTATCAACATCCGAGGCTCATTCACCGCACACAAAGCGGATGCGACCTCTCGTCTCGATCGAATTTCCCCTGACGTAAGGAGCTTAACTCGGACGACCCGGTTTTTCCCGACCTTCGTCGAAGTAACGGGCCTCGTTCGTCGGTCTTTTGTGGCGACGCCACGCGTCGTGGAATTCTCTGCGCGTAAAAAGCTCGTGTTCCCATCGAGAAGCTATTTGCAAACGTCCACCGAGCACAGAGAGGAATCTTCTGCATCCACTTCGTCTATCCACTATCAGTCGTAAATAAGCTTCGAGCTCGATGAGAGAGTTTCTCTGTGTAACTTATACGCAGACGGTCCCAGAGAACGTACACACGATCATGGCTGTGCCACTCGTGAGTATACACAGAGTGTGCAGAGGAGATGCCTTCTGAGTAATCTCTATCCTGTTGAACTCCGGTCACGCTGAGGCAAAGGGAAGATTGATAACTCCTGGATAGATCCGAGAGCTTGGTCCAAACCTTGTGTAGCAAGAAAAGCACACACACACCGTGTATACTTGGACGATATTCCGTTTGTGGTTTCTTTCCTTCAACTTTTTGGCGCTCTTCTCAACCCCTTTCTCGGCCGTTTTTGGCAATCATTCGGAGAGATTCTTCGATACTTTTGCGTACATAGGGTAACGAACTCTGATAAACTATCTTCGGTATGCGTTCATACGGGATCAGAGTTTAGAGCCTGACTCTACTTGTTGATGGTAAAGAAGATTTAGTGAATTTTGGTAATCCGGGAAATTTCTTCGAATATTTCTGCTCGTTTTCTCTCGCAACGACGAAGAAGAGAGTGCGAGGAGTGGGTAGGATGGTTATTCTCTTTGGTCGACGGCTAGGTTCGATGAAAAGCCAACACTCGGCTGACAGTGTACGCTCTCGCGGCTGCTAATTTGGGCGCGGGCAACAAACCAAATTTTCTCGTGACGCGTCACGACGCGAGGTAAGCAATCTTTGGCTATGCTTTACACACGTACAAGAGTTATTCGTCGTCCGCCGCTTGCCAACTGCCGAGATTCTCAGCTCTCTCCTCTTCTCTCTTTCTCTCACCTCTCCACGTTGCTCACTTTGCTCCTATTTGCCTGCCGCATAAGGCGGCCGTTAAATAAAGTTTCACCCTTGCTGAACCTCTCTTTCCTCTCAGCTGTAGCAGACGACCGACTCGTCCGTTATTTTTTTCATCCTCCGGTCTTCTCCCAGAAGAAATCTACGGCGGTGTGTCCTTGATTAAAACTCATCGGACGTCTACTTGTTAATTCGTTCAGCCGTAACTTCTTACACTACGAACGATTTGTTTCCACCAGAGAGAGAGAGAGAGAGAGAGAGAAGTTTCTCCTTTAGTTTGAATGGAAAAGAAGGGAGAAAGAAGGAGTGTTGGTTGGAAAGAAAATTCGTAGACAGCGGAAACTTTTGGAACGAGCAACGACAGATGTCCCTGCTTATTCGCAATTTACGTTCCGCTCGGCTCGCAGAACAAATCTCGAAAATGGATCGTCCGAGGGATACACAGAGAGAGAGAGAGAAAGTCCCGCGTGCCCGTAAGTGGATGAAAGCGGTGCACAGCCCGCCCCGTGAATCGCTTTTATCCATTCACAGTTGGAATTTGCACGATCCTGCGTGTGTAGGCGTGTGCGTGGTGGTTGGTTTATGCCCCTGTGTGTCTGAACGGATATATTCTCACGCGAGAAATCTCTACGTGCTCGTTTTCCCAGCTTTGCCTATTTTTATGCGTCTATACCGGTTCAATCGACCTGTTAATCTGTCTCTGATTTAAGAATCTTTGGTTTCGAAACTGTGAAAAATCAGGATTTATGCGTTTTTTACCGTGACGTCCCGGTTTTGCCTGAATTTTGAGAAACTGAGGGCTGAAATCCGGGTGACACTTAGATCGGAGCAATTGACCCTTTCGCTGCGGGTTAGTAGACGATAGATATTTAACCCTTTGCAATCGAGTGGCGACTGAGAAGCGACATTGTTTGTCACTTGGTAAATAATGAATCAAGACAGAGAGCAGATATATGGGCCTCCGTGAATTTGTTCACCGTAGCGAAATAACGAATGCGCTGGATATTGAAATAAAATCGCATAGTTTATTTCTACGTTAGTTTGAAAAAATTTCGAAGAATATCCGATTTGCAACCTTTCCTATAGCAAAATCGCAGCCGTAAAATCTGTACTTTCGAAAAATATTCGAAAGTTTAAATCCCAGGATTCGTCGTCTCTAAATTTCTTTCAGCAAATTAAGGTGGAAGCGCGTAAAGGACAGACATGGAGGACTGAAAATTTTCAAAGCGCCCATAGGCGCCAACAGCAGTGAAAGGGTTAACGATCGACGTTGCGTAGAAAAGAAACTTTATCAAAACTGACGTGCGGATGACGATACAGAGAGTGGCTGGGGGATGGAAAGATGGGGCTGTTTAAGGGTTTGAGGAAGATGAACTTTGGATTATCACTGTGTAGGAGAGTTGAAAGGTTAAGAGCCCAGTGTGAATAATGGTGAAAATTGGGGGGACAAGTTCTGGATACAGATAAGCCTAAAACTGGCAAAGAGAATATTAGAGGGTGTAACACTACGATAGGGGGATGATTAGCAAATTCTTCAATATTCGAAAACGAAGGAAAGTTCGTTACGAGATCGTGGAAGGATGGTAGGAGAGAGAAAGACAGTATTGGTTAGCCGAGAGGCTGCGATTGCGGGAATTTGCGTCACGGCGCGTCGTTTCTTGTTAACGACGAGCGATGCTCGCGTTACGACCGCGTATATTTCACCGTTTTACGACGTTTTCGGCGATGGTTTTACGGCTCGGCCCGCGTGCACGCGCGGCGGTGGTCGCTCGAAGGTGAAACACTCGCCGCGATTAGAGAGTCGTGAAAAAGAGACGACGAGCTCTTCAACCGGTAGTCAAAGAGATACATAGTTATCTAGAAAGTTCGAGAAAGATGTGCTTATAAGAGAAGCAAAGCTGGAGCGTAAGAGAGAGAAGAACGAGGAGGAGACACGATTGAGCGTAGGTCTTGTGTGTGGTAGGGGGAAGTCCCTGACCTGGTCACCTAAGCGTTCCTCTCTTTTCTTTCCATCGCGAGTTTCCCTCGCAACTTCTTGCGGCCATGCGTTTATGTCATCTCCGGCCTGGGATCCCTCTCTAACGCGTAATTAGCCAGATACTGAGAGCATTCTCTCCGCTCGTGAGACCCTTTTCGTACGTGATTCGAGGAGAAAAAAAATGTTGGCCAACTGTCGTCGAGATTGGATCTAGACTGGGGTAATCGAAAGGCTCGTCAATCAGATCACGATAAACCCTATAATCCGGCGTTCTCTTTTTGATCGTGTTTTCGAGAGTGAATTCGCTGAGGGGATCATGGCAGAGATTCGTTCATAAACATAGGTTTGTCTAATTAAATTTTTGCCTCTGTGGAATTTTTATTATAATTGTGATACAATATAACACTGACTTTGAAGAATATGATGAAAACGGGGTGCTCTTGTGAACACTTTCTTTCTTGCATTGCCAAACGTTGACAATTTTTCATCGCTTCATTAGGTCATACTTATCGACCCTCCTCTTCTTTCGCTTATTTCTACAAGATTCACAGACGAGAAAGTTGTGGTTGCAGCTCGAATCAAATTTGACTAATTAAAATTTCGCCTCTGTAGAATTTTTATTGTAATTGTGCTACAATATTACACTGACTTTGAAGAATAAGACGAAAACGGTGCTTTTGTGAACGTTGACAATCCTTCATCGCTTCATCAGGTCATATTTATCGATCCTCCTCTTCTTTCACTCTCCTCCCTTCTTTCCTCTCTGCAAGATTTGTCGAAGAGGAAGCTGTGGTAGCAGCACGAATAAAATTTGTCTAATTAAAATTTCGTTTCCGCGAGATTATTATAATAATTAGGGCACAAGATAACGCAGAGTTTGAAGAACGAGACGAAGACTGTTTTCCTGTGGTCAGTTTCTTCGTTGCATTTTCAAACATTCTCAATCCGTCATGCTTATCGATCCTCCTCTTCTTTCACTGATCTCTACAAAATTTGTCGAAGAGGAGACTTCGATAGCAGCTCGAATGAAATTTGTCTAATTAAAATTTTTTCTCTATGCAATTATCACTACAATTGTACTAAGATATAGCACAGACTTGGAAGAACAAGACAAAAACACTCATTCTCAATCCGGCATACTTACCGATTCTCATCTCTACAAGATTCGCCGACAAGGAAACTTCGATAGCAGCTAAAGTTTCTCCTCTGTGGAATTATCACTACAATTATACTAAGATATAACACAGACAAAAACATTTTCTTTGTTACATCGTCAGACATTCTCGATCCTTCACCGCTTCATCAGGTCATCCTTATCGATCCTCCTCTTCATTTCCCCATCTCTACAAAATTCGTCGACAAGAAAACCTCGATAGCAGCTCGAATAAAATTTGTCTAATTAAAATTTCTTCTCTATCAAATTATCACTACAATTATGTAGTATCGGGGCCTCCATACCCAAACAGGAAACCTCGAAGGGAGAATAGAGAGGGAGTGGTTGGCGTAGCGCGCAAAGCCTCGGCTTGCTAAGCCAAAGGTCCCGGGTTCGATTCCCGTTGGGTCTCTCAGTATTCTTCCGTCGATGCCTACAGTTATACTAAGATATAACACAGACGAAAACACTTTCTTTGTTGCATCGTCAAACATTCTCAATCCGGCATACTTACCGATTCCCCTCCCTTTCCGCTCATTTCTACAAGATTCGTCGACAATAAAACTTCGATAAAACTCCTCTACCAAATTATCGCTACAATTATACTAAAATATAAGACAAAAACACTTTGTTTGTTACATCGTCAAACATTCCCAAACCTTCACCGCTCCATCAGGTCATTCTTATCGATCCTCCTCCTCTTCCGCTCGAGATTCGCCGACGGGGAGGAGGTGTAGCTGTGGTAGCTACCACTAGCAGAAGCACCACCAGGCAGCACCTCGAATTAATGATTTTCTTCGAAAATTGCACTTGCCAGGGCATCACGGCGATGCACATCGGGTGCTCGTTAAAGAACCGGCTGGTGGCATTCGCCGGCACGGTCAGAAAAAGGGTGCCGGTGTGAACAAGTGTACGTGATTTATAGCGCGCTCATTAATCACGTTAAGTTTCCTCGGGCCCTCTCTCCGCCTCCTTATTAAACCACGATTTGATCTCATTGTCCCTAAAGACAAAGGCGTAGAGATAGACGTAGAGGCAGGCCGGCAGGGAGTCGGAGAGATAGAGCGAGGCGAACAGGAGGGATCATAAACGCGCACACGAGCTGTCTGTCTGTTGTATTGTGTACAGGCTACGTAACAATGTAACCGGTGCGCGCACCGCTCGAACACGAATTTCTCCTCGCGGCGGCGGCTGCACCGTCGTAAACTTGCCAGCCACTGTTACGCCGCATTAATTATTATTGCTCGTATATACCGGCTTTCGTACGCATGCTTCTTCGCGAAGAAACGGGGAAACGGATCAATTTTATAGACGTTTATCCCGATCGTAAAAACCTGTTTCTTATCTTCTTTGATCTTTTACGAGAGCCCGCGTGATCCTTCAATCTCTCGCGTATTATATTTAAGTGTCATCAAGCGAGCGAATTGCTGGCGAATCGACGGCTAAGATTGGTGGAAAGATTTTTGGAAAAATTGATAGACAATCCTGCGCTTCTAGGAAAATTGGATAATATCGTGCGATTAAAATTTCTTTCTAGTCGATCCTTTACGAGATCGCGAAGGTGATCCTCCGATCTGTCGCTAATTACGTTTAAGTATTAAACGAATCGCAGTTGAGAAAACGTTTCAAATTGGTAGACAGATTTCTAGAAAAATTGGTAAATAACTTTGTGCAGGGAGAGCATGAATAATGCAAAATGGAGCGGTGCACGAGATATCATTCCGTCGCGCACGATACTTGAGAAACTGGTCGATCTTCCGCAAAATTGATCTTAACGATCTTAACTATCGCCAGCCTAACGCAAAGCATCTAAAAAAAAAAACGTCAAAAATTCCCAAAAATGATTTCTCCGAAAGTAGATAAATAACCCTGCGCAAGCGGCATGAATAATGCAAAAACCCAACGCTACACGCGAATGAAATATCATTCCGTTGTGAATTGCAAATAACCATCGGATCGTTGCAACATGTTTTTCTCCATTTTGACAATACATCTTCATTCTATCGTCCCGGAAAATAAAATCGATCCCCCGAATAATCGACATTCGTATGATTCCAGGTGAACCCAGACGCCCGGGACAGCACGACGCAGCAGATCCAATCGAAACTAGGCAACTATTCTCTAGTGAAGCATCTCCTGGACGAGCCTAAGCGTCTGATCGGCATCGAGGGTGTACCGCCGAGTCCAGCCCCGTCCCCGTCACCCTCGTCCCTTAGAACGAGTTCCAGTTCAGTCGGCTCGAATTCCAGGAGCTCGCCCTCCACCCAAGAATTCAAGAAACCCGGAGGGCCGAGGTCGAGCGGCGGCACGTCCTCGTCGTCGTCCTCCGCGTCCTCGTCGTCCGCGGTGGCTACCCTGGCCAACCGGTGAAGCACGGAGGTAACAGCAACGATCATCGAAGCCACGGTTTATTACCGGCCAAAGGACCACCCCCGAATTCACCGGGGAACGGCACGCTCGTTGGCAATTCGAATATCGGGAATTCCAGCGGCAGCAGGCTTCACTGTGCCAGCAGCAGACTGTCCAGGTTACCTCTCGATAACGTGAGTATCGATTTCCATTGTTTCGTGGCCAACGCCGCCGCCACCGCCGCTTCCTCCGCCTCTGATCGTTTCTACCCCAAACCCTCTCTCCACTCTTCGCCACACACACCACTGTCCTTCCGCTTCGTTCTTGTTTACACGGGTAAAATGTGTATCGCGCAGACGATGTCACCGGTGTCGTCTCTGATTCTCTCCTCTTCCTACTTCTCGTCGTTGTCGGCCCGATGCCAACGTCCACCACCCCCGCGCTGTGTAATGGGTTTATTAGCGTTTACGGATACCGCGTTTTCTTTTACCCGGACTTTTCTACGTTATTAAACGGCCGAGGGGAGAGTGCAAGGGTGGCTAAATCGGGGATCTTGTTGATGCACTTGTTGCTGCTGATTAGACCTCGCTGGATTTCTTAGCCGAGTTACTAAACGGCTTAAGAGGGTTCACGTTTTTGGGGAATTGCCGCGGAGGAAGTATTTCAGATACGTTTCACGGGGATGGAAGTTTATTATGTTCTTAAAGCTAACGACCGGTGAAAGTATCGTTTCGAAGGTTCTTTTCGGAATTGGGCGATGAGAAAACCACCCCTTTAACTTCTGTCATGAGAACGACAAAATATCGTACGATTCTTTGACGCAGTTCTACGTCGTTTTAAAATTTCCAGCTGATCTGCGTGGATGTAGTTCTACGTCAGTTTAAAGTCTACAGCTAGTTACCTTCGAGATAATTCTACGTCGTTTTCTAAACTATAGCTGGTTACCTCCGGCGTAGTTCTACGTCATTTTATATTTACAGCAAAAATTACACCCGTTTTATAATTATCAGGACCTTTTTAGTTGGTTCCTGGAGTCTGAACTGAATTCAAAAATAAAAGGAAATTAAATTAGTCAGAAATCGTTAAATCTCATTTTCTCTCCAATTTTAATTCCGGAATCCCGTTGCATTTTGTTATAGGTATTTTTAAATTGCTCGCTGCATCCGGCTAAGGCTCTTTCCAATCCGATGCTCACAGTTTACCAATCTATTTTCGCACTTCAAAAATAAAACGAAACAGTTGATTTTCAATCGTACGTATCCTTATTTTCACGTGAACATTGAGCAACAACTGCTTCCTCCAGTACTTACACACTTTTTCCCTCAATCGTGCCACAGCGAAAGAGTTCGCTTCTCGAAAAGAAAAATCGCCCAACGTACTTACCAAAAAAGCCACTTAAAACCTAGTACTACACCTTTCAAAGCAACGTTAGCCGCTCCAGCCTCGTTCACAATTCTCTAATCCAGCTTGGAAACCCTAAACTACCATCCACTTCCGCGAACTTTCATCCCCCTCGGAGAACCACAACAGAGATACTAAGGGAAGATCCAATCAGCGGATAAAATTACCCGAACTTTTCCAAAGATACTTTCGCCGCTGTGGTGCTAGCTTCTTCCTCGGATCGATCCTCCCGGGGAAAAGATCAAGCGTTTCCCTGTATTAATCGACAAGTGACAATAAAGAGGTTATTACCGCCTCTCGCGCTCACATCCGGCCCCCCGCGACGAGCCGCCTCCGGCCTCGGTATTCGATGAAAGCATCGTGGCGACAGGTTCGTTGACAGGAAACGAATTGCTTTTCAATGGAAATCCCGCTCGAGGACTACTACACGTGATAAGGGCTGCGCAGACGGGGGAGGGGAATAGGAGAGAGGAAACGGGAAGAAGGGGCGAGTTTGGTCGAGCCCTATTACGCGTGACTCCTCGAGGTGCAAATTTCATTGAGATTGACTATCGATCGAGTCCTCTTCGCATTCGGTTTGTACCGTGTCTGTCTATCTCTCTTTCCCCTCTCTACGCTCTAGAGCTCGTCGAGGGCGTAGCTCTCCTACCGGTGTACTTATACAATTAGGGTTGGCTGGAGAAACGCCGACATCCACTCTTACCCCTGCCCCCATAGTCGGGAAAATTCATTCCCCTACCGGCTCTTTCTTCCTTCTTTTATCTTTTTCCACACTCTCGATCCTCCCTACTTGTTCGTCGCTCGATTGTTCGGAGTTTTTATCTAGGAAATTAGCCGTTTCGGTGGCACCGGGTATCGTGGAAATCTGACCGAAAGATGCTGTCGCGATTCTTTCGGTTCACGTGGAAAAATTGCAAAGATTTTGTTTTTCATATTTTTGCTGAATACGAGTCGTTCGGGAGTAAGACGGAACAATGTGCGGGATTTTTGTTGAATTTTTTGTGAAAAAATGGACGGATTACAAGAAATGCACTTGTCGACGTCAAAATTGGCACTGAAACGGTCAGTAGGAGAATGCGAAACCGAGGAAATCTTTGTAGCGGAGCGTACGCTAAAACAGTATGTAAAGACTGAGGTGCGTGATTCCTCCTGATGCCATCAGTTGATTGGGTAACAGGTCATGGATGGCGCTGGGAGGATTATTGGGCGCCAAAAGCGAGGCTCGATTGTCATTTCTTTCCTCCGATGGGCAGATTGTCTTGCTCGGCGTCGATGGAGAGAAAGACGACACGCGCTCGCGTTGTGTAAATTGTGAAAAATAAAGTGCTTCACCCAGATTGTAACCCTTGCGTTATATCTTGGTGATTGTTTTCTTTCAGTTAATGTGGAAAAATGACAAAAATTTGGTCTTCGACATTTTCACTGAACACGACTCGTTCGGAAACACGAAACAATTTATCTACAGGATTACAAGAAATACAATAAAATTTCGTCAAAACTGGCACTGAATCGCTCGCGTTGTATAAATTGTGAAAAATAAAGTGCTTCACCCAGATTGTAACCCTTGCGTTATATCTTGGTGATTGTTTTCTTTCAATTAATGTGGAAAAATGACAAAAATTTGGTCTTCGACATTTTCACTGAACACGACTCGTTCGGAAACACGAAACAAAGGCGAAATTGATTATCTACAGGATTACAAGAAATACAATAAAATTTCGTCAAAACTGGCACTGAACCGGCCAATAGAAGAATTAAGTACAAAACCGAGGAAATCCTAGCGATTGTTTCTTGCACGAAGAAATGGTCAACTCTCTTCAAATTACTTCTTTCGTGAGAAGAGAAGAACGTTCTTCTCGTTTCTACGTAAGTTTCACTTGCGGGAACCGTTGACGTGCTAACGATACACAATCGGGGATGATTCGTCGGACGAAGTTTCCTCCCCTCCCGGAATTTTTCGTCTCCTTGGTTTTCCGCGGATGTCCTCGGGGCAGCAGCCGTCAGAGGCTTCGGTCCTCTTGCTTCCCCAGTTTTCTCTTCCCCTCCTGGTCTTTTTTAGCCTTCCAGGTCCACGCGTTTTCCCCATTGTCCCCGGGTTTTTCTCCCGGGTGATGACTACTCGACGTGTTCCACTCTGTAATGGGTGTGCGCGGCCGCTCTTTTCAGCGCCTCTCTTCCTCGAGAGAGTGTTGATTAATGATCGCTCGAGAGCTCGTGATAAATCGCGGAAAGGACTACGCGAGAGTTTCGCCGCGGCGACGTCGTCGAATCGGAATCGTTTTAATTAAGAGCCGCGGCCGCGGTACGTGCCACCGTCCGACTACGGTTATCGTCGTTTAATTCCATCGACTCTGGCCTAGTTGGCAGACACACGGTATCGCGGGATCGTGTGGAGCGGGAAGAAAATTTGTCTAGCTTGCTTGTGCTCCTCGAGTTTCCTCCTCTTGCACGCTCCTTTTTTTTTCTTTCTTTCAGGAGTTACGTTTATTTGGGTAGGTTGAGAGAATGTTTACGTGAGATGGACGTGGAGTGAGAAGACATCTTTCGACTGGAGTAGCTTTAAATTCAATTTATGTAGATATTTTTGTGAAATGAAAAATTTTTACTCCATTCAGATACATGTAACTCCTCTTGAAGCATTTTAACGCGTTCAGGACGGTAGGGAAATTCATGAAATGGTCGCTATTGCTGGTGTTTATTATCATTAATACCTAATTTTTCAGTTTTTAATCACGTGCTTTTTTTTATAGAATATTATACAATAACGAGGTGATTCTCGATGGGTCACACCGTCTATTCAGTCTTTTTTATCATTTATGCTGGAATGACCCATCGGTGAGTCACTTTGGCAAATAAAAATATCACTCGGTGACCCACTGTGATTCACGTCTATTCAAACCTTTTTATCATTCATGGCGGAATAACCCATAGATGGGTCATGTTAGCAAATAAAGATATCATTCGATGACCCATGGTGGGTCACACTCTCTATTTAATTTTGCCATCAATGCTGAAATGCCCCTGTAATGGTTCACGTGGACAAATAAAAGCATCCCTCGATGACCCATAGTGGGTCACACACTGTCTTTAATTTTACCATCCATGCTGAAATTCCCCAACGATAGGTCACGTTAACCCTTTGACCTGCAACAACGTGTCAGACTCGTGGCAGAGATTCTGGTCAAGATGTGACAAAAATAAGTATATTAGTGAGAAAAATTCATCGTAATCTTAACTTTCGTTTTAATTTGTAAGATCAGGGATTCCTAAACGTAATTAATCTGTAATAGATTAGCTTTCTTTACTGGCAGAGATTCTGGTCAAGATGTGACAAAAATAAGTATATTAGTGAGAAAAATTCATCGTAATCCTAACTTTCGTTTTAATTTGCAAGATCAGGGATTCCTAAACGTAATTAATCTGTAATAGATTAGCTTTTCTTACCTGATGCGGTACTGAAACAGTAAAATGGCTGACGCTTATATGCATTGTCAGAAAAGAAATCATAGGTTATGAAACAGTAAAATGGCTGACGCTTATATGCATTGTCAGAAAAGAAATCATAGGTTAAGGGGTTGACAAATAAAAACATCCCTCGATGGCCCATAGTTGCTCACACCCCCTGTTTAATTTTGTTATCCACACTGAAATGCCCCAAAGATGGGTCACGTTAGTAAATAAAAACATCACTCGGTGACCCACCATCACTTCAACAAATAAACCATCACTCAACCACTCACCTGTAGATAAAACCGGCGCGAAACTCCCCTCGAATTCGCCGAAACGTACTAAAAATCCGTCTCACTGTTGCAGGGAGCAAACACGAGGCCAGGTCCCACCGAGAACTCGGCCGATGTGGAGAACATTCTAAAGGTAAGCTGTCTACAAATCACAATTACCCTTATCAACGCTCGCACCCCTTCCTCTTAAGAATTCTCCAAGTAACCGCGCCGGCGGAAGCCGAATTTTATGGCGTTCCTAGTAGTCCTTGTACACGTTGAACATAGGAAACGTCGAACTTCGCCTTGAGCTAGGCGGTCGTTGGAAGTTGGGCTAGGTCGATAAGCCAATTTTCTCGCCGATACAAACGCTATCTCTCTCCCGCGGTCATATCGTGGCTGTCGTTCAACCGAATCGACCCACCGTTTTGGTCTGGCTGTATCGGCTTTCGTCACCGCTAGCCTGGCGCACAATTTTCGCACCCTACAGGCACGGAAACTTTGTCGCCGCTCGTTAACGGAACCCAACGACGCTGTCGAATCTTTTCTTCTATCGTCTCTCTGTCGTTGAATCACCCTACGTGTGCAACTCGCGTATACACTCGATCGAAATCTGACGAAGACGAAGACGACGAGTAAAAGGAAGAAAGAAAACGATTCGTTACGTCGTCCGAGGCGATTTATAAAACGACTTCTATTTATAGGAACGTATCCTTGAAACGTCTGTTCGATTCGTGCTATTTCGAGCTCGTAAATCCCACGGACACGGCCGTCAAACTAATCGAAAGTTTAGCCAGAGGATCGATGATTGGTCGGGAGACTGGCTGTAAAGTCGTTCACTTTCCTTATTCAACGGTTATCCTTGGAACACGGTGCAAACTTTTCTTTCAACTTCGATACAGCAATTTTTTTTGGGGGGGGATAAATTCACCGGTTATTATCCAGTGGATAAACAAGCGTTTCACAGAGACGAAAATTGGAGGTAGAAGGTTGGCAGCATAGAACAAGCATTACATGTTAATCCTTTGTGAGAGAGAGAGCGAGTACACGAGTCACGTGCCGTCATGATTACCGGCAATCTGCATCGGCGCGCAATCGTGTTTCCGTCTAAATCAACACCGCAAAGCGAGGCAATTCCTGGCGATCTCTCCGTTCATTCTCTTAGTCGACGACGCTTCGTTGGTCATCGAGAGAACTTGCTCTTGTCCCTTGTGACTCCCTTATCGATCCGACGTGTCATTCACGGCACCAAGTGAATATTTTACTTCCCCGGGGTGAATTTATTTATAGGAGAGCTCTCGGTGGCCGGATATCCGAGTACTCGGAATACTCGTAATCCAAATTTAGTGTCGAAATTCGAATTTGAGGATTGGAGTATCTAGATTTTCTTTCCTAATTACTCCAATATGAAGTTTTCTTCTCTGGATTTGTAATAGATTAAAGAAAGCAAGTTTAGGTGAAGGATTAAAATTAAAGAATGTGAAAATTGGTAGATATGGGAGATTTTTCGAGACTGATAAATTCGAGTTTGAGTACTCGAGTATCCGGACCTGTATCGGAGTATTCGAGTGCCTGGATTCGAATTTTCTTGAATTACTCAAATACGAAATTTGTTTTCTTTGGGCTTAGGTTAAAGGAAGCAAGTTTAGGTGAAGGATTAAAATTAAAGAATGTGAAAATTGGTGGATATTGGAGATTGTTCGAGACTGATAAATTCGAATTTGAGTACTCGAGTATCCGGACCTGTATCGGAGTATTCGAGTGCATGGATTCGAATTTTCTTGAATTACTCAAATACGAAATTTGTTTTCTTTGGGCTTAGGTCAAAGGAAGCAAGTTTAGGTGAAGGATTAAAATTAAAGAATGTGAAAATTGGTAGATATGGGAGATTGTTCGAGACTGATAAATTCGAGTGTCCAGATTGTTTTTATTAATTACTCAAATATTGTCGTGTCCTCAATTCAAAGGAAGCAAGTTTAGGTGAAGGATTAAAATTAAAGAATGTGAAAATTGGTAGATATGGGATATTGTTCGAGATTGATAAATTCGAGTGTCCAGATTGTTTTTATTAATTACTCAAATATTGTCGTGTCCTCAACACGAACCACGCGACCGATCACCCCCACCGTTGACTTGCATCGGAGAGAAGCAGAGCGTGTACGGAGTGTACATATTAAAAAACACCGAACAACGTAGTTTAACCTAAAACTAAACAACCAATAGGGAAACATCCATCGTGATATCTTCCAACCGAGAAATAAGATCACGGTAACAAACAAATATGAAGCTTTCTTCTCTGGATTTGTAATAGATTAAAGGAGGCAAGTTTGGGTAAAGGGTTATGATTAAGGAATAGGAAAATTAGTAAGTATGTGAGACTCTTCGACACTGACATTTAGAATCCGACAGACTCGAGTACCGTAAATACTCGTCGCAATCCAAATTTAGTGTCGAAATTCGCGTTTAAATGCACGAATATTCAGACTTGTATTCGAATACTCGAGCGTCCAGATTTTCTTAGTTAATTTCTCAAATATGAAGCTTTCTTCTCTAGATTTCCAATGGATCAAAGAAAGTCTTTAAAATTAAAGACTGCGGAAATCCAAATCACTCGAATGCTCGATAATTCAAGGCTTCCACGTTCCGCAGCATAACCACCTACACCTTCGAATGTAGCCCGTGTCCTTACAGAAAATTATTCCTCCGAAACCCTCCTCCTCCAGAAGCAAACTCCCTCAAAATTGCCATAAAACGTCGCTCACGTCTCACCGCCAAAATTGCCAAAGCATTTGAAACTTCTCACGAAAAGACCCAAGGTTCGTCACAGAAATAAGTGCAACGCGGTCCCGAAACAATTTGTCGCGTGTGTTCATTTCGCGGACTCGATTCCACCGGGCAGAGAGCCGATACGCGTTTGCAATCGGGCTGATAAACTGTCGGGTGACCCAGTTCTATTCGTGAATAGAGAATAATGATGGCGCGGGAATAGATGGCCCTCTCGTGGGAGTCTGCAGGAGAGAATCCGATCTTCCGACTCTCTGTCTCTCTGTACGAAACGTAGACGTCGAACGAGAAATATATCCCCGGACAGGGAAGAGGAAGAAGAAAAGGGGTGGACTGGCGTAACACACGCCCATTCTCGTTCGAATTTGATCGGATGATCGGTCCGCGTAACGAGATTTTCTGGGTATAATGTTCTCTGGTTGCCGGGACAGAGGCAGAGGGTGAGAGAGAGAGAGAGATCGGTAAAAGCCGATCCAGGGCTCGAGTGTTAATTTATGGACACGGCTTAACAGCGATTATCAGCGAATTGATATCATTATGGAGCTGCAATATTGTGACACGCTTGATCGAGTATCGAGATACGGTGCCAGGCAATGGATGTCCCTTGTATGCGTGCGTGTGAACGTCGATCGGTGACGATTAACAGCGGCGGTCGATAGCCGTTTATGGGCGGTAACCGTTTTCCCTTTCGGTTGAGATATCGCTTCATTTTCTTTCGTTACGCCCCTCTTACGTGCCTTTTAAATATTCCACTCTTCGCCGGACGATATACACGCGCACACGTGCACCTTCTACGAAGGGTAGGAAAACTTTTCAGCTCGCGGTATCCGTTCTATGATTCATGAAGAAGTCATTCGGTGAACTGGTAGAGGACTATTATCGGGGGTACATTTATCGGGTTATAAGTACGAGAGTAATGCGAGCGGTGTTATATTGTGCTCTGGCTGGCGCGTTTTTAACACGTTCTGTATGGATAATGTCAATCGTACCGCATGGGTGACTTCTTTTTTTTCTTTTCGCGGTTTGTAGGGATCAGGCGACTTTTTTTCTTTTATGAAACTTTGATGCGCACTGCTGTCGCATTGGGACACGCGTTGGGTTTGTGCAGGAAGTATTACGGGATTTAAATAACTTTTTTTCGGCGAAGTTGGGATTTCGTTTGTTACGCTAATTGGACATTTTAAATTGATCGATAGAGTTGTTACTATTCGCGTTGAATATTTCCAAATAGTGGTAGAATGGTCTACTTTTAGCGTATCGGCGTTGCGAGGCAAATGTGACACCTGATGCACTTATCGAGAAAATGTCAATTTAGGAAAGGAAGTGCAGTGTTACGAATCGCGATATGATTGTTGCGAAACCGATAATTGTCCCTATTTTTGAGTCAGAGCATTTAAGGAATCTACTCGGGATAGGGGACGAGGGTAGTGCTCGGAAGATAGATTATTAACGCACAACAGTTTGCTGTTAAAACTATGTATTTGTGAATGGACGTGAACAGAGCGCGAAATGTCTAGGCTTACTGATAGGAAAATTGTGTGTCGTCTCGTGTGGTGTTCGCTATTTTATAAACTACGTGAGTGTTGTGAAGCTGTCGTAGGTGGTGGAAGTGTGTGGTGATTGGGGTGTGTCTGATGGTGGTGCGAAAGTGGGGAATTGTTCTTACATTTGTTATATTACTTGTCTGAAATTGGTGACGTCGAAGGTCTGTTTTATTGCTTAGGGCATGTGGTGTCCAGGTGTGAGAGTCGTCGAATTTTCGGTGTAATAAAGTAAAACGTACTCGTCGGTACGGCCGAACAACCCAAGCGGCGTCTGTTACGCGTGTGACAGCAGCGAAAGAATTGAAGATTTCAGAACGTATCCGCGAGGTGTGAATTATCTAGTAGTTATTAAGCTGGCGATGTATCAGCAGTAAAACTGAAAGTAACTGTAGGAAAAAAGTGAATTATCGAGTTGGGTATAAAGCTTCGAATTTGATAAACGGAATTGGAATTTCATCGAATTCGGTGAAATGAATTGAAATGAATCGAATTACACTGCAGTTTTGCGTTGCGCGATTAAACTTCCGGGCTCGTTATATCACTAGATCCCAAACGGAATTATTTTTCTTTTCTAACGACCGTGGGTCAAAAACGACCCAGTGCTATGTGTAACAATTCTCATTATCAGCAGTGAACATAAAATTGATAAGAGCAAAAGTTAAATGGGTCAAAATAGACCCGAAGACCTCACTAGGATTAACCCTGTGAACTCCTTTGCCCAGTGTGACTCGACATCAATTTTATTCACAGGTACTCGTACGAATGAAATAATTTTTAAATTGCCAGTTTAAATATGTATCGTTCTTTTTTAATGCTATTTTCAATATAATTAGTAAAAACAAGCTGTTTATATTAGTTCCTACCAACCAGATGTCTTTTGAAGTGCATTTAAAAAAAAAATACGAGTTATTGAAAAGAAAATTGAAAAAAAAAAAAAGAAGAATTAGGAGTTCAAGGGTTAATACGTATGAATGGAAGTGTACGTGGTTAACACGTTGACTGCCACGTTCACAAGAAAATTTTCATTATTCCAAGCATAGTATTATACTATTTTTTGTTAAATGCAAAATAATGTCTACTTGGCTACGACGTTAAAAATGTTTAGTCGGCGATATTCATTTTATTTGAATTACTCCAAACACTCGAGGCCATCGTGGAAACAATCTCCGGTCACAGCTGACCAACGTGGCAGTCATCGTGTTGACCAGTGCCCAGTCGCTCACATTTCATCTCACACTTTCATCCTAAACCACACACTCACCGATAGCGGTAACGAGTTACAATCCCCGAGCTCATTAACGAACTTCTTAATTCACGCCTGACAAACCCAGAATTATCCTCGATATTTCACCAAAGGAATCATTAAGCTTTTCCACGAGGCACGTATACCGATCAATTACCATCCCAACTTCCCCGCCGCTTCCCTATTCATAAGTGTAAACATTTCCCGTGGAATCTCGTTACGTTTACTCCTACCGATTCTCTCCTAACACACGTACGCACACAGCGAGAGAAAGATAGAGAATGAAAGGACAGATACCGCATAGAGAAAATGAAGTATATACTGGACGATTCTGTCCGCAGAAACGGCGAGCATCCGTTCCCTTCGTCTCTGACTGTGTTCCGTGAGTAGCACGTAGAGTGGACGTTACCGTTCTCCAGGCTTTTCCACTTTCAACGGGCGAATTTATGACGATACCACTGGCCAGTCGTCCGCCGTAGCTTCGCCTCGTTCTCTATCCTATTCCCTCCTCCCCTCCTCTCTCCTTTTGCCTGGGTCGCATCCTCTCCTTCCTGTGCGCAAGCTAGCCAGCCCGTTTGGTATAGAAGCACCGTCGAGGCCCATGAATTATTCTCACGGCTCTGCCCGTGGGAAAATACGAGAGTTGCGCCAGTAGGCATCGTAAATGCGGCTGCTAATTGCGCTCGCCGACGACGACCACCGCTCTAGCGCGGCTCCTGAATATCGCGTTCTTTCGCCACCGTTATCGTCCCTTCACCCCCTATTTCGTTCGCTCTTCTTCCTTTCTGTCTCTACGTCTGCGCGCCTGGGTATTCGTCGATTAATCGAGAGATTTTCAGCTTCCATTACGGAAGAACTGGCTGGCCAGCTAGAGCTCTAGCTGGTTGGCCCGCGGGGATATTTAGGAAGCAAACTCTTGCCGGATCGCCGTTTGCCGCAGGATCCTCGCGTTCCGAGCTTTTTCCCGAGCTTAAATTCGATTCCCGTGTAGCCCCTATAAATCGCAGCTAATCCAGTTTTCGGCCAGCCAGGCTACGGTTCACCAACGGTAGCAGAGCCTCTACATCCAACGTTTCGATCGTCTCTCTCTCCTCCTACTACTACCTTTTCTCCTCCCTCTTTCTTTCGTTTTCCTTTCAACCCTCTCTCTGTGCAGCCACGGTTCTCGATCACCATACCTTGGCGAAACGGTTACACCGAGACGCCAGGAGACAATTAGACCGAGTTAATAAGGTCAACTCCGTAGGTTGATCGAGTTAACTGGCGACCAAAGCTACTAAACCACTCTCTCGACTCATTCTCTCTCTTTCTGCTCGGGCGTCCTATCCTCCAGCGGAGATTTCCGAGTTTTATACACTCGGTGGCGAGCGTGTGCTACACTCTGCCTCGCTTCAGCCGAAAAGGGGAGGGTTTGGAC
>NW_017100129.1:554910-560607 GCF_001263275.1 Habropoda laboriosa | reverse complement strand
AGGAGACCTCTCGAACAGACGCTTCGCGGAACACCGTTACGCGTTGCATTACCAGATAAAAATACGCCTGCATTCTCGCTCTTTCTCTCTCCTTTCGCTGTGTGCGTTCTCCCCGGGACAATCCGCGAGAGAAGTTTCCATGGGCGTTTATCGAATGGAATATTCGACGAGGATAATATTTATCCACGGCTGGTGCTTGCTCTCGACGTGTTCTCGTCGCTTCGAAAAATCGTTGTCGAAATAAAAGATTCTCCATCGAGAGAGAGAGAGAGAGAGGGTTCGTCATAGTGGGAGTATAAATTCGCGAGGAGAGAGAGTTGGAGGGATAAAAGTACCGGTGGAAATGGAAAAACGCGTGGTTGGGAACGATCGATCGACAGCCTGTCGACGAATCGTTGCTTTTCCACCGCTGTCTGTGCAGATACCACGATTTTTCCGTTGTCCACGGCTGTATCTCGATGATGATGGTCTTTCTGCTGGTCCATTAGACGCGTACACTACATATAGGTGGTTGTAAGAGCGTTCGACAAACGCGAATTTTCCTTGGAAGAGCCGCGTTGCACCGAGCCTTCGATAACGGGTTTTCGATCCTCCTCGCGTGCCCAGCATAATTATCGAGCCACCTTTACCTCGGTTAGAGAGAGAGAGTAACAGTGTCGCTGTGTTAGGGAATGGCTTTTGATCGTTGGGACCGATTTCAATGATCCTATAATCACAGTCGGATAGACTGGGTAAATACGATTGGAGTCGTTGCATGATTCAACGAGATATTTGTTATCGTAAGATAGAATGTTTGGAGAGTATTAAGGAGTACGTTTCCTTTTGATACCGCACGGTTCTTTCACCCTCTGCGCTACCAGACCAGAGGAGAGAATAGCTTTCGGAAATAGCCCGAAGAGAGTGGTGACGATACACGCGGTTTTTCTTTGCTCGCTGTTAGTCACGCTATGGATCATCGAACTCCTTTTGTTCTCTAGCATGTTTCGAATAAATAATTCAGTCAACGTCGCTCGGATTTGCTATCTTATCGTTGGCGAGCGAGGTTTCGCCGAATTTTTGGAGACTTCTGACAGGGGTACCCTCGACGAATCCATTTTTTTTTTTACTTCTACGATTGTTCGGTCGCTCTGATCGATGTTTCTTCTTTGGAGTCTGGGGATGTTGAAATTTCGCGGGAATTTTAGGTTCAATTATACCTGGAAAATCTGTTGTTATAGTAGTACTAAGGAATATACTGGGTGTCAAAAAATGCAGGAGAATGTAGTACTTATTAAAACCTACAAAGAAGTTCGAACGAACTTGGGTCGAGAAATGAACGTTTCCGAAGTTACTTTCCAAATTTCGTGTCAGCTCTCTATCACTACTCGCTGATTACGAAGTTGTGTACCTCCCTGGTGGAGTCTGGAGATAAGATAATCACGTAAAGTTGGGAGAAGCGCTAGCAAGCCACACGCTTCAATCGAACCCAAAAATTGCCAATATCTACGAAAATATAAATTCTTCGACCCATGTGTATTAACACGTTCCTGTTTATTTTGACGAGTACTCCACGCTCCTCAAATTTGATCCAAAATTTATCAACGTCCGGTATATCACACTCTCTCGTAGATATGACAGATTTCTCCGCCTTCGACGTCCCTTCAAACTTGACCAAAATTCTTCGACCTCGACTAATTCTCTCGAAACCTCTCCGAAACGAAACACCCCCAACTTACGTCCACAAATTCAAGGGCAGAAACCTCCCTCTTCGCGCCGAGGTAGAAAGAAAAAAGCGAGGCTCAACACGAGACGGCCGATTGTTGCCGCGAAAATGCCACTTTCCACGAGGTTCAACGTCTCGATCTCATCGATCGTGGTCCCGCGGATCCATTAGGGTGCTCGTGGAATCTCCATAACTCGCGGGTGGCATGGCGTTTCGTGCTCGCTGGAAATAAAGCTTCGACGGCCGCGTGTGTAACTGGTTTGCACGAAATGGTACGTCGCGCTCTGTGTGCAAGAAAGAGAGATACAGAAGAGTGACTCAGCCCTCGGAGAATTCCTCTTCTCTTGGCAAACGTGTCGAGTCCTTTTTCGCTCGGGTCGTCGTCGTCGCCTTCGTCTTCGTCCTACTCGCCGTCGTCGGCGACGTCGAGCGGCGGCGGCGGCGGGATGCAAATGGACGATTTTGTACGCGAGTCACGCGTGTCTCGATGCTGCACACGGTCGAGCGAGAATAATAAGTCGCGATTAACGACGACGGTTCGTTCGCTTCGTTTCTCCTCTTTTCTACTCCTTTTTTTCTCTTCTTCTTCGTTCCTTTCGCTGTCGAGTCCCTGAATCGACGGTCGTGCGACGATTCTGCATGGGAATCGCGTATCCAGGCTCGACCGCGTTTTCTCGGACTCTCGTTTAATTTCCTCGCGCGTTTCCTTCTCTCTCTACGTTCGTGGATCGTGGAAATTTAACCGTCGATCTTCGAGAATAACAAGTGGCCATTTACTTGTTTGTTTTTTTTTTTCGCGTGTTTCTCCTCTACGAAGCATAATGGACTGTAACTACCGCGGCGTAAATAGGTTGTTCGATTTTTCATTATCGTTCGCGCGGTCGGAGTACAATCAATTAAAACCGCGCGCAGCGGGAGGAGAGGTTGGATAGAGAGAGGATTTTCGTGGTTGGGAAAAAAGGTGGAGCGGAAAAATATCGAAACGTTAACTGGTAACGATGTTCCGCCGTACGTTTCCGCTCGAAGGATAACGCTGCCATTGCCGTTCACCGTTATATTCACGACGCAGCGCGTTACATTATGCATGATCGTGGAGCGATCCCGCCGCGGTTGCATTATTCTTTTTCACGGACAATCTATGTATCTCTTCACGTCTATAGGTATACGTGTATCTATATAATATGCAATATTTCCGTGCACAGTTGTACGCTGTTTTTCCGCCAGCGATGCGGATTCCCGAACTCGATTGATAAGCGGTGAAAACTCGTCGAGAATAACCTCGATTCGAACGTTCGGGTCGCTCGATCGAAAGAGAAAATCGTCGGATTAAAGAGTGGATGCGAGACTATTCTCTTTTCTAAGACGACGTCTTTTATATTCGGGGTGTTTCAAAACATGCGGGCGTAAGTTGAGGGATGAATTCAGAACGGCGAAACAGGAGAAATACCCGATATCACCTTGTTTCCGAAGAAAAGGAGGGCAATTTTTAAACGAGAGATTTTCTAATAAATGGATTGGTCGTGGAGGGCGAATTAATTGGGTTAAATCCGTTGGATTTTTATTTGTGGGGGTAGCTAAAGTGTTTGGTTTGCAACACAGTGGTAGACAGTGTCGAAGAACTGCGATATCGTCGGCGAATTCAAACGACACCTGGTATTTTTCAACGAGTGCGAAGATCTACGATACGACGCTTGGAAGCTCGAATTCTAGCCTATGAAAATTATCAACACGTTGACTGCCACGCCAGATTTCCATGTTTTGCTCAGGGGGCCAGAAGAAAATTTCCATTATTCCAGGCATAGTATTGCAAGACTGAGGAATTACAGGGGCTTAAAATAACTGATTTTGAAATAACGTCGGTTCGCTCGTCGATGACTGTGTGCGATATTGTGTGGGCCGCTGCCTTTTTTCCTATTTTTATATGCTTCTTCGGCCGTTGAGACCCTGCAAGCCCAAGGACGGGGGTGCACCCCTTGTCTAGGGCTCCCTGCGTCTCGGGTCCCGCGGTCGTCGTCCAGGCGCGTCGTACAGCGCCTTACAGTATTATATTTTTTTTTTTTTTAATTCGAAATAATGTCTAGTTAGCTGTGACGTTCGAAACTTTTAGTGGACGATATTCATTTTATTTGAATTATTCTAAACATTTGAGGCGCGCCACCATGGTTCCATCGAGGAAACAATCTCCGGTCACAGGTGACCAACGTGTTAAATACAACGTGTTAAATAACAGGCATCGTAGAAAAAGGGCTAGACGGTCATATCAGGTTTGTATCACATATGGTCAACTCACGGCCCGCGATCCGTCCCCGCGAAGTCTTTAACCGTTATGTGAATGCAGTAAATTCTCTACAAGTGTCAGTCAGTTTGGATTCTACAAGTGTCAGTATAGATGGTCCTACGCCTAGGTCTGCGTCATTGCTGCGCCTATGTTATCTCGCTCGCTGTCAGTCAAGCATGTAACGCTACACCACTCGGTTTCTTTTACGAGATTTCACGGCTCGACAATTCATAATAGAAAAATATAATTTCTTTAATTTTACTTTTTTTCATCTGAAATTTTTTTTAACATGTTGGTGAGATTTTTCTGGTGAAAATGATATCAAACATGACATAATTTGAACAACATTTACTTATTAACACGTTCACTGTACACCACTCGGTTTCTTTTACGAGATTTCACGGCTCGACAATTCATAATAGAAAAATATATCATTTTCATCAGAAAAATCTCATCAATATGTTAAGAAAAATTTCGGGATAAAAAAACGTAAAATTAAAAAAGTTGGTATTTAAATCGCTTGGTTGCCCGACTCACGTTTCATCCTTATCTTTTATTCGCTGTCCTTGTCTACGTTCGGCAAACTACAAAGGCGGGCGCGAGGCTCGAAAACGTAGTCCCTGACTCTACAAGTGTCCGGTTTAGATTCCTTGCGGACTGACACTTGTGGAGAATTTACTGTAACCGGGTACCTTTTGCATAATTCTCACTTAAAATATTTGATCTTCCAGGTAAAAGATTGAAATATCCGGCCAGATCGTTGTTATTTCGCACATTTCTTATCTCCGTTTGCCTCAAGTTTAGAATTTTGTTATCAGCAGACTACTAAAATTGGACGATAAAGTAAACGACAATTCTAGCTCTAGGTACTGATTAAATGGTATCCTATTTCATTTTATAATTTTATGTAACATACTAGCCTTTTTTATTTAACATTTAGCCAAAGTTGTATGAAACACATACAACATTACATCGCAGATATTAACCCCTTGAACTGCAATTTATTTTCAGGCAGACAATTTCATATTCTTAGTTTTAAGAGGAGTTTACGGTTTTGTTGCTCAAATAATTTGCTATTAGTAAAAATAATATTTGTTTCATACATTTACATGAATGTTTGTTATTAGACCGAGGCGAGCTCACGTGAATGTGTAAGATTCAACACCTCCGAAAAAATATATGACTTCTATAGACGGATATCACTAGTAAAATAACCGCTATTGCACTTCATCAGTATGTCGTGTCGTGCATTTGCTTCACGCGATACTGGCTGCATAGATTTATGCAAATTACATTCAAACTGTTACTAGAAGCATGCAAACGAATGTATCAAAGCAAAAGACTCTCTATGACTTACATATACTTCTCATATGAAAAGCTTCAACTCTCGGTAATTTCTGGCGAGTGCCGCTCGTCATTGTCAGTTTGCTCAAGAAAGTTCACGACGAGCTGGACTCGTCGTTTCAGTTCAAGGGGTTAATACATCGATACACAAAAACTTGCTTCGGAGAGAGAATGATAATTTGGCCCCAGAACCAGGAAAGGTTGCCCATGCCTGGTGTTCACGGACTTCTTTTCTTACTTTACCATACTGAATCCATCGTTGAAATTACGCCCACATGTTTCGAAACACCCTGTACAAACGTGTGGGTTACCAGGTCGAAGATCTGTTTCGAGTCACACGTCAGGGGTGCAAAAGGACGTGGACCAGATTCAC
>NW_017100129.1:541311-554836 GCF_001263275.1 Habropoda laboriosa | reverse complement strand
TCGCCTCGAAGAAAAACAGCTTCCGAGTGTTAGTTTTCTTCTTCTTCTTTTAGTTTGAAATATTCTCGTACAGGGAAGTCGTCCACTAGGCACGTGTCACCGCTATTCAATTAGCTCGATGCGTAACATCTCTTTCATTTGGTCCGACGAATACCGAAACAATAGAGGCCCGCCATCGACGCGGCTGCATCGATAACAATCAGTTTTTCCGTGTCAAGCTCTAAACCGGGAAAATACGCGTGCACGTTTCTAGTCCACGTTCATCATCGGCGCACGTGCGTTATCTCGAGCGTGATTCTCGCGTGGGCAGCGTTTAAGAACGACCACGATTATCGTTGTGACGTGGTGTTGAACGTGCATAGCCACGTGGACACTCTCATGAACCAACACTCGTTCGATATATCGAGGCTCTTATCGAAGTGTACGTCGATAGATGCTGTTCAAACTTTACTCGAAACAGACCTTACACTGTCTGCGTTCTGTTTTAACAGATCGTCGGTAGATTGGGTAGATCTACTATTTTCTGGGGTGCTATTTGTGATTCAGAGTTTATGAGAGTACGACGGACTAAGAAATTTATGTGATATAGGGAAAGGTTGGATAGAGGGGTGGATAGGAGAGTTTTTTCTTTTCTCAGTCGATGTTGACGAAGTGTACTTTGTTATTTAGGATTTTTAGCAACTGTTCTAGGTCTCTTCTAGGTAGTACGTTGAGAGGAACTTAGAAAGAGGGATCTTTTCATTTGACTGAACCAGAAATGGATTATTCACAGAGTTCTTTATCAATTTCTCTAGGACTCTCTTTACCAATCTTAGACGTAATATAGTAGTAACATGTTAGGAGAAACTTAGAAATAGGGATCTTTTGATTTGACCGAACCAGAAATGGATTATTCACGATTGAAACTTCACAGAGTTCTTCACCAATCTTAAACCTCTACGCAACTGCAATTCGCTCACTTGGTAATATGCTAAGAGCAACTTAGAAAGAGGGATCTTTCGATTTGTCTGAACCAGGAATAGGTTATTTACGATTCAGACTTCACAGGGTTCTTTACCAATTCCTCTACGCCCCTCTTTACCTATTTTGCATATTTATTCAACTGCAATTCGGTCAGTTGACAATATGTTAAGAGTATCTCTCGACTCGACTGAAACGGATTATTCACGAGTGAGATTTCACAGGTTTCTCTACCAATCTTAAACCTCTATGCAACTGCAATTCGATTAGTTAGTAATATGTTAAGAGCAACTCAGAAAAAGGTACCTTTTGACTCGACTGAACCAGAAATGGATTATTCACGACTCAAACTTCACAAGCTACTTTACCAGTCTTAAACATCCCTTCACCTGCAACTCCTTCAATTTTGGCAACATGCATAAGCTACTTAGGAAACTAGAAACCATCGACTTCTTTTCCAATCCTTTTCCTCTCGCGACAACCAGAAACTCAAAGACAGAAGCGGATCCAAACAGCTTCACTTGTACATAGACATCGTTCTAAAGGAGAACTAACGCTTAATAAACCGCATCTGGTACACAGCTACCTGCTCGAATCGTCGAAATTTTCACGGGTGTATAATTCGTGGGAGCGGTAAACAAGGCTTTACGGTTTTGATCGTAGGAAGAGAGAATATAAGCTGGTCCAGAACGAGTGGCTTTTGTCTCCTGTCGGTCTTTGTTCGCGTTGTCGACGGATGTCTCGACGGGTCAATGAATCGGTCCCGACGATTCTCCTCGTGGAAATGCGTTTCGTCGAGCTCGCTGCACCGTGGCCGATCCACCAGACTGCATTGTTCGCGCGTTTGCGACTTGTGCGCGGCTCTCTGTGCCCGCGCTCACCGTTAATAGACGCGCCGTCCGAAAGCGGTACCTGCGCCTCCGATCATACGCGGAATTTCGTGTGCGGCCCTCGCCGCCTGCCGGCGTCCATTGACGTAAGCGTGGCCCAGATGCGGGGACGGTCTTACGCAAAAGCCTACGGTCTAGAGGCGCATCACTTGCACAAGCACCCAACGGTCACGCGATACGCCCCGATCTAGAGGAAAAGGGTCACCTTTTTTTACGACTGCGACAATGGCCGAACGGAGTGATGTATACTGTGTTCGCGTTGGGTTTTTTATGCTTTTCTGAGCTTTTCTATCATATCTATTTTTTTTTTTGTATTAAATGACAGAATTATTAGATGATTAGAATGTATTTAGTTAGAGGTTCCTTTAAGGTTCTGCGAGGTTTCCTATGATATCTATTTTTTTCTTTTTTCATTGGATGTATTAGATGGTAGAATGATTAGATGATTAGAATGAATAGATTCAGAATGTATTGAGAGAGAGCTTTTTTTATGGTTTTGTAAGGTTTTCCTTGATATCTATTTTTTTTTTGTATTAAATGACAGAATTATTAGATGATTAGAATGAATAGATTCAGAATGTATTGAGAGAGAGAGCTTTTTTAATGGTTTTGTACGGTTTTCCTTGATATCTATTTTTTTTTTGTATTAAATGACAGAATTATTAGATGATTAGAATGAATAGATTCAGAATGTATTGAGAGAGAGAGCTTTTTTAATGGTTTTGTACGGTTTTCCTTGATATCTATTTTTTTTTTGTATTAAATGACAGAATTATTAGATGATTAGAATGAATAGATTCAGAATGTATTGAGAGAGAGAGCTTTTTTAATGGTTTTGTACGGTTTTCCTTGATATCTATTTTTTTTTTGTATTAAATGACAGAATTATTAGATGATTAGAATGAATAGATTCAGAATGTATTGAGAGAGAGAGCTTTTTTAATGGTTTTGTACGGTTTTCCTTGATATCTATTTTTTTTTTGTATTAAATGACAGAATTATTAGATGATTAGAATGAATAGATTCAGAATGTATTTAGAGAGAGGTTCTTTTAAGGTTTTGTGAGATTTCCTATGAAATCCATTTTTTTTTCATTACACGTATTAGGTGGTGGAATGATTAAATTCAGAATGTATTTAGAGAGAGGTTCTTTTAAGGTTTTGTGAGATTTTCTATGATATCTGTTTTTTTTTTCATTGCACGTATTAGGTGGTGGAATGATTAGATTCAGAATGTATTTAGAGAGAGGTTCTTTTAAGGTTTTGTGAGATTTCCTATGATATCCATTTTTTTTTCATTGCACGTATTAGGTGGTGGAATGATTAGATTCAGAATGTATTTAGAGAGAGGTTCTTTTAAGGTTTTGTAAGATTTTCTATGATATCTGTTTTTTTTTTTTCATTGGACGTATTAGATGGTAGGCTGTGCAGTGCCATGGACGCAGCATGTGCGGTTCAGAATGTATTGTACAGGGGGTTATTGATCTTCTGGTGGCAGTGTATGTGGTAATGTGGGTACAGTGGGCGATTTAATTATCACGATCGGATGGAAAATTGCATATCTTACGTTTTCAGTGGTATTGTGACTTTGAAAACGTTTTCAATGCATACCTAGACAATTCGATTATATTCTGATAGCTTATCTAACTAAGAAAAAATTCAGGTTTTATCGTAGTTTATCGGATGTGAATTCAATAGAAAGTCTGTGTGATAACTAATAAACAGCTACTGATTGAGAAACTTACATATATCAGTATGACACCATGACGCAGGAATAAAAGAAAAATGTAGAGAAACTATTGGAAGTATGCTGATTCGTATTCGAGCAATTACAAACGTGAAGAGTGTGGCGTGAGGAAATGTTGATAACATATTTTTCAACATTTTTTAAATCCTTTATCCAATATCTACTCTTTGCAATGGGGAAAGTTTCGTTTTCAATTCCATTCATAATCTAGAAATGATCGTAATAATTCGACGACTCGCGGTAATTGATTAGATTTTTAAATATTTTCTTCAGACAGTTTTGTATCACTATGGAGAAGATTGTATACGTACGAGGATTTCTAGACTTTTAAGTCGAGCCATTTCCAGTGTCACAATCCACTTACCATTCTCCCTGGCTTCTTAACGCGTTCCGTGTCGCGTGTAACCACCCATGGTATAGTCGGTGGAAGAAATATAGCGAGGTTGTGAATTCAAGTATTAAATAGCGACACCGATTGATACTGTGGCATTCAGTCTGCTGATTGGAATTAAATCATTTATTTTAGTATATTCTCATTTCTGTCGATCTTCTCGAATATGTAAACTTTCAACTTTCCTATATTTCTTCCATTGATTATATGTAATAATTTTCAGAGCTGAAACATCCATCAGGCGAAAAAGAGTACATTTCATGTAATATTTTAGCTTGTTTCTTAATCATTTATTTTCTCAGATTTCTGTCGATATTCTCGAATATGGAAACTTTTAACTTCGCTGTATTTCTTCCACCGACTATGCACAGTAGTTTTCGAAGCTGAAACTTTCATCAGGCGGAAATGACTACATTTCATAAATTTTAGCTGATTTTTTACTAATTTATTTTCTCAGATTTCTGTCGATACTCTCCAATATGTAAACTTTGAATAATTCTGTCTTACATATTTTTTTCTATCAGCTATACACTATAGTTTTTTGATCTAAAACTTCCATTAGATGAAACAGACTACATTTCATACACTACCGGCCAAAAGTTTCGAATCACCTCCCACTTTTCATGAATATTAAATCTGCTGCTAATTTTTTATAGATTTGAAGATTATCTCAATTCTACATTTATCAATTTATCTCGTATCGATTGATTCGAACGATAAAAAATTCTCAAAGTCGCTGACTTTCTTCTGGAAATTTTCGGTGATTCCAAACTTTTCGCCGGTAGTGTATATTTTAACTTGTTTTCTTCCCAGATTTCTGTCGATATTCTCGAATATGGAAACTTTCGCTATAGTAATTTTCGAAACTAAAGCTTCCATTAGCCAATTCACAAAATATTCTCACCAAAACTCCCATTTTTCCTCAACCACACAACTCACACCAGTTCCCCATTATCCTCGATAATACTAAACTCGAAGAAAATCGTCGTTATCACTATTACCTATCCCGTGTCAGGGGTTGGATTAGTGGGTGTACACGATTCGAGCAAGCGGAATCAGTTGCGGCAGTGCAAACGTTAATCCACAATCGATCGGTTCTGTTTCAGGAAATGACCATGCCGCCCACGCCTCTGACGGCCATCGCCCAGACGCCGAGGAAGGAACTCGAGTCGAAGTTCACGTTCAATCCCGTGCTAGCAAAGGTGAGAATTTCCCATCTACATACAGAATTTACAAATATCACACCTACGAAACCGACATCCGCCCACCTGAATCTCTTCTCGTAATCCTAATAAAACGAACCCGTCAATTTCTCCTCGATTACAAGCAACTAGGTGCAATCTGAGAGAGCTAGAGAGAGAGAGACCGGTGGTGTATCGATCGTGGAAACGTTTCGAATTGTATCGAGCGGCCGAGAAGTGTTTCGTGCCACTTGGCACCGCGTCAAGAAGCTCGCGCTCGTAGACGGACGCCTTTCGTTGCGGGTAGAGCGGCTTTCCCACAGCCGCGGCGTGTCTCCCTTCTATAAAACGACCTCTATACACGATCCAGAATCTCTAGCAAGCCGCGAAACGCGGAATTTCGGCGAACCGTTAGCTCTCGTTAACCTCTAGAACGTTCGTAACGTCTGTGAAACGCGCGCGAGCCTAATCGATCGCGCGTTTTCAAGCCTCGAACAACCTCTAGCTTTCGTGCCACTTGGCTTCGTGTCAAGAGTTTCGTGTGCTGTACCCGAAGCACAAACCCGCCAGGTTCTGTCGAAAGAGAAGAAGAAGAAACTGGTCGAAGGAAGAGAAGAAATCGCGACGAAGGGAGAGAAAATAGGGGATGTAGAATATCGGTAGCAGAAGTAGTAGTCTTTTCTCAAAGAGGGTTCATTTCGTGAAGCTTCTCTCTCGATGGAAACCAAGTCGCGTAGTATCGCGTTCGTTCACCGACGTTTTCTCTGCGGTTACGTTTCCTCCTTGTCGATGGGAGGCGCGATTAATTGGAATTCGCAGGGTCGTAACTTGAAACGACTTGGTTGCACATGGAAATTTCCCGTTCGACGGGATTTTGTCGATGATTAAGGGGGGCCCGCTGCTCGATGGAAAGTTGGCGAATTTTTTCGGGGGATATAAATGTTTCGCGATAAATTTCACTTTTTGTTGCGTTTTTATAATACTTCGCGAGAATTGGAGAGAATGGACGAAAGTTACGTTTATATCCTGTGAACGAATTAAAACTTTTCGTGTAACAGTTACCTTGGAAAATAATTCCGAACTTTTGCGCATTTTTGGACGTCTCGGGATAGTGTAACTCTTGGAGAGTGTATTCTCTCGTGTTTTTGCAAAATACGAAAATGTGCTGCTCAAATTCTACGTGTGAAATTGAGGAGATGACGAAGTTAAACTGATTTCAAGTTAAATCATAATTAACACGTTCGCTGCCGCGGTTCTGTCGAAGCATCGCTCACTGTCCTTCGAATTATTTTCACTTACGTTCTTAATATCTATATTTTTGTCAGTTTTACATAATAAGATAGATGTCTGCACGCCTAATATTGATTAAATACTCAGACTGTGAATGTTTTATGACGCATTACATGTAGGTTCTATCGTGGGAATTGGTGCGAACGTGTTAAGATAATTAATAAAACATTACCAATCCCTCGATTTATAATTATCCAATAATTTGTTATCCCAAAAATGACGTCTCCAAATCGGAATACGTCCTTAACCCCTTAACGTATGATTTCTTTTCTGACAGTGCATCTAAGCGTCAGCCATTTTACTCTTTTACTACTGTACAGGGTAACAGATCTAATCTGTTACACGTTAGTTACGTTCAGCAATGCTCAGTCTTACAAATGAAAACGGAAGCTAGGATTACGATTAATTTTTCTAATTAATACAATTATTTTTGTCACACCCTGACCAGAATTGTAGGTTAACCCTCTACTGTCGAGACGCCGTTTTTGGGACCTAAATCCCGATATGGAGTCTGCGAAACTCCTGAACTTTCACTTAGTTTATACATAAATATAGAACATTTCTGTAAGGGCCTCCGTACCCAAAAAGCCTCGGCTTGCTAAGCCGTAGGTCCCGGGTTCGATTCCCGTTTGAGTCCCTAAAAATTTTTTCTGTCGGTTCTTACATTTCCGACAACTTTCCTTACCGATTTACCTTTATTACACATTTTCCTAATGAACATTACAGAATAGAGTGGTTGGTTGTATTAATTTCATTTTAATATAACAATGTTCAGTTCTACATAGAATCGAGGAGAATAGAAAATCTCTGAGACTCCGCCTCGACAGTGGAGGGTTAAGGGGTTAAAAACAATTGGATCTGTTCTCAAATTTGCAACTGCTGTAAGTATGGTTGTAGGAAAACGTCCATTTCGCGGAATAGTTGTAACGTGTTAATGTAGGCGCGAGAGAAGGTAAAGTAAGACGTTATTGGGCGTTGATTCGATCGATGTAGGGTAGTCTGGTAATGTAGGTCGCGCGTTTCGCGCCGAGCATCATATCAGTACTGAACGATCGCCTGTTTTTCTTTTTGCAGTTGACCGAAGTGACGCCGCAGGAAGCCACGAAGCCTCGTAAGTAAAGTTTCCTACATCGGTGTGTTGTGCACGCCTCTTGTGTTTCGGGGGTAATCCCCTGTCGAGTGAAAATGCTCGATGGCGCGATCAAAGTCGGAAATCCTGTTACGCGCGTTCTACACGGGGGTACGTAACTCTCTTTGCCTCTCTGACGATGCGTCGGAAAGCTATCCCATTATGAGGCTGACGATAACGAGGCTTTTAATATAGACCGGATAACCCTCACTTGGAAAATTATACAGCGTCGCACGCGTCTTTCTACGCGATTTTATCTTCTCCGCGGAATATCGTTCCGATAGAGTATGGGAAAAAGTTCGTGCAGATTTAGAAAATTCGGGTAATTTGAAGCTTCCTGGAACGTTGCTTTGTTTAACCCTTTTCCTTGGTGCTTGTGCGAAAATTGTCACCGGCAGGTAGATAATTTTCCACGCGGAATTTGTAGAATTTAAATGTGGAAGTTCGTGTTCTTTTGTAATCTAATTTTTTTAATACTTTCCTGCGTTTAAGTGCAGCGGAAAGATAATAATTGAATTATAGTCCGTATGCTTCAAGTTGGAAGAAAATAAATAGTAAAATTGTAGAATAATAGGAAGATAATGGTAAATAGAAATAATAGTAAAATAGAAGCAGTCAAATAGAAATTACAGTAAAATAGAGATAGTCAAGTAGAAAAAATAGTAAAATTTTAATATTTGTTTGATATTTGCTTCTTTATTTTATTCATGAAAACGTGCATATCAAAACGGCTATGCCATCTTTTTTCGTATATGTCGCGTATTTAGGGCTGACAGTGAAAGGGTTAACAAAGCAATCGCCGCTTGTTTGCGCAACTCGTTTTCAACGTTCTACAAGCATTTTGTCGATATAAAAATACCGAGTTTCACTAGCAAAAAATGAATTAACTGCCGTCTCGATCTTGACATAGTGAACAAAATGTTTCTTTGCAAAAAAGTTCGACGTAGACAGAAATAAGTAACAGTGATAAGAGAACAAGTTTGGACTATAAGGAGGATGTGATAAAACTTCCCATCAGACGTTCTTTATTTCTCGACGAGTCAGAGAAGCAAAGAGAGAAATGCACACTCCAAATTTTTGCAATTTTCGATTGATAACCAACAAACAATAACCAATTTTTATTTTAATTGTAATTTTACTAAATAGGTAAAACCTTCCACTGACACAAATCTTATGCATTATACTCGCGAATTACTGTAAGCAATTCGGCCCGACTTTATCTCTGACCGAAAAACCGCACGAATTTCTTCCGCTGCTTACTAAATTAAACTCCCTAAAAAAGAGAAACAGATAAAAAACGAAGAACCAAAGAAACAAGCATCGTTTTTGCAACATTTATCGCGTCCTCCAGAAAAGTAGCTTCGACTTGAACCAGGGAGCCACTTAGCATTTATAGTCCATTACACAATTAACCTTGGCGAAACAAGGGAATTTTATTGCTCCCGCGGAAACGGCGGCTTATTATTCTCCGTGCACTGTTTGGCAGCGATGAATGCCGGAAACGGATATTTCGGGACAGTTTAATTTCGTTCCCGTGGATATATTTTCATTTTCCCCTTATTATTTTACGGTAGGGACAATAGCCACGACGAAACCACTTCGCGGACTAATTTAATCGTTTGCGCGGTGCGTTGTCCGCGGCTAACGTTTCTACCTTTCCCTCTCTCTCTCTTTTTTTATTTCGACTGCCAGGGAATCTCGTGTTATTCTTCTCGACGAGAAATATTTTCATAAAAACGCGGGAGAGCGCGCGGGGCAAGGGTCGAGGCAGGAATTATTTGGCCCGGGCGCTGGAAACAAAGCAGCGACGAGCCCCATGAAAAAAACCTGTGGATTCATTGGGATCCGCGAAAAAAAGCCCCGAACCGTCAATTTGTAGCCGCGTTTCGCAGTCACTGACCTTTCCCATTAACTCACCGCCCCGGCAAATTTATATATGACTGGCGGCCCCGCACCAACTACACACGCGCACACTTTCACAGCCGTTTTGCGAACGAGGGTTTCACAGAGGGTGAAAAATATATATTCGAGCTGTGTGCACGTTGAAATTTTACGTTACAACGAGGCTACTTCGATAACTGTTTACCTTTAAACATCCAACCGTATTTTCGTCGAACGTTTATGCCGCATTGAGTACGGGGCATAAACCGGAAACGGTCCCTCGTTTCCACGGGGAACTTCGTTCCGCGCGATTGAGTCCTCCGCGTCGTCGATAAATTCCTTATTATCCCTGTATATTCACGCTCGTCGCGTAAAATTCAATGGGAAATATTTAAAAGGAAAAAAGAGAACAGCAGAGCGAGTTACACAATTTCGCTCTTGTTCGATACGAGCACAGATTGAAACGATTTATACATTCTCTACCGCACGCGTGTTCTCCATTCGATGCTTTTTCATCTCGCTAAAAACCAATTTCTCCACTTCGCTCTCCGCAAATTTTTCACCGTTTCGTCCCTCCTCTTCTATTATTCGTTAAATAAACGAGCGTGCATGTGTGCGCGCGATGCAGTAAGCTTACAACTTATTTAACCGGGACTGGTCAAAAGACCCGACAACACGCGTGTGGCGCTGCGAAACTTTTTACAGTGAGCCGCCTCGATGTTTGCCCCGCGCAAAATCCAAATATTTGTTTAGCTTTCGGGCTCTTGGCGTTTTTGTTTGACCGATGGTGGTTCGCCGTGGCCGGATAACGTTTGTCGGAGGTATTGTCGAATAGCAGAGCGAGGTTCGCGACGGATTGTCCGAGGTCCGGGGCGAGAACCTGTGGATTCATTGATATTCGGACGTTTCTAAACGGTTTCGAGAGAGCGAGAGAGAGAGGGGGGTTGCGGAAGCTCGAGAAGAGGGAGAGAAGCAAGGGATACTGTTTCATGAATTAACCATTCGACGCGGCTCCGCTTTCTCTCTCTCGCTCCCTTCCGTTTGCTGTCGATGCTCGAATATACTCGGGCCACTTTGCGACGCCTATTATCGGTGTGTTACAAGCGTGCACGCGCCAAGCCGGCTCGCTTACTCGCTGCGCCACCCCTTCGAGCAGCGTTCGGCCCCGCGGGCTGAGAATTCGCCTCCTCGTTGGGTAAATTTGAGCTGGCCTTACCGCTGTGTTCGGTTAAACCGATTTCGCGGCTTTCACGCCGTTCAATTACCCCGTCCCTTTTCGAAAATGAACCCTTTTGTAGCGGTCTTTTCTCTCGGGTGTTATTTCACGCGGGTGGGTGAACGGTTGCTCGAAATTTCGAAAGGTGTAAGGTTTGTAGTCAGTTTGTTAATAATTCGTCGGGATTTAAGGGCGTACTTGGTGCAGAGTCACGCGCGCGAAAGTAGGTCGACTAAGGTTATCGTACGTGGAATGGGATAGGGGAAGATTGGTGGTGCAATTCTCGTGTGAAAATAAAGGAGCTGGGGATCAAATTTGTCGATACGGGCTCTCGTGTTCGAGATAATCAACTCTGGCTTTTCTTAATAACTCGAGGGGGGATGGAAGTGTGTGCTTCGTGCAACCTTTTGTGGGATTTGTGATACGGGTTTTTTGGGGGTTTTTGTTGATGGTATTTGCGAGCCCTCGGAATCTGTCGTTTTTGACCCCGGAAATATTATTTTCTCTGGTTTTTTGTTGTACGTAGATAGTGCTTCCACCGAGTCGGAGAAAGAAATATAGCAAAGTCATAAATGAAAGTATTAATTAGTAATACCTAGAGCCTACACGTGGCATTTTATACATGTTTTTCGATTAAGACTGCATGGCCCTTGTCTTCTCAGGTTTTTGATCGATTTTACGAACTCACTATATTTCTTCCACCGACTATACATAGGATGTACAACAAAGATCTTCAAATTTGTGCAAATACCATTCTCAAGCACTCGAAACCTGTCGTTTTGACTCCTCTAATTCCTCCGTATTACTTACACCGAGTGTATAGTTGGTGGAATAAATATAGCGAAGTCATAAATTCAAGTATTAATTAGTGGAACCTAGTGTCTGCAGGTGGCGTTTTATACATGTTTTCCGATTAAGACTGCATGGCCCTTATGTTCTCAGGTTTCTGATCGATTTTACGAACTCACTATATTTCTTCCACCGACTATACATAGGAAGTACAACAGAGATCTTCAAATTTGTGCAAATACCATTCTCAAGCACTCGAAACCTGTCGTTTTGACTCCTCTAATTCCTCCGTATTACTTACACCGAGTGTATAGTTGGTGGAATAAATATAGCGAAGTCATAAATTCAAGTATTAATTAGTGGAACCTAGTGTCTGCAGGTGGCGTTTTATACATGTTTTCCGATTAAGACTGCATGGCCCTTATGTTCTCAGGTTTCTGATCGATTTTACGAACTCACTTTATTTCTTCCACCGACTATACATAGGATGTACAACAGACATCTTCAAATTTGTGCAAATACCATTCTCAAGCACTCGAAACCTGTCGTTTTGACTTCTCTAATTCTCACTTATTACTTACACCGAGTGTATAGTCGGTAGACCAAATATAGTTACGTCATAAATTCAAGTATTAATTAGCGGCACCTAAAGTCCACACGTGACAGTGTACACACGTTTCTCGATTAAGACAGAACCAAAACTAAGCCACACTTCACACATCCCTTATCTTCTCAGGTTTCCGACCAATCTTACAAACCTCGCCATATTTCTTCCACCGACTATACATAGTCCGTACAACAAAGGTAGAGCTGTAAAGGCGAGAGTAATTCCGTGGATTGAACGAGGCGTTAGACTTTTAACTTGACCGACTGGCGGAATCTAATCCGTGGATCTGCCGCTTCCGCTTTTCCCCAGTTTCGCCTCCTAATTTACCTCGGAGGTCGGTATATTTCTCCGGGAGCCACTTCCTGCCGCGGCGGAAGCGGCGAAACGCCCACACGGCACGGAGAGAGGAGATGCCGGGCCACGTTTAACCTCTTGGCCTAAACGAACGTGCCGGGTGCCGGCGGCTTCCTCTTTATCAGGGAGAAACGGACTCGAGGACGTCTCGAGCTGATTAAGAGGAGGGAACGCGTTAACCGCGTCGGAATTGTAATGCGCGTGTGCCTACTGCCGCCGCCGCCTCTACCGGCACGCTTCCGCGCCAAATTCATCCACCTGTGCGCGGACTCGAGCTCTCCTCCAGCTCGCGTGTAGGTGTTAACGAGCGAAGGCGTGATCGCGTGACCGACGACCTTTAGCCGTGGCCGACACGGCAAAAAGGCTCTGCTCCTTCGTCCTCCTTCTACCCTCTCTCTCTTTCTCTTTCTACGCAGCGGGGTTCGCTTCGTTTCCGACCGTGACGTTTGACTTTCGATGCGCCACCGATCGTTTTAGGAAACGCTTCGAATTACCCTTCGTCACCGTTTCACCCTTGCTTCTGCGGGATTTTCAGGGGTACCTGGAGGGAGGTGATTGGTCAATCAGACCAATGTTTTGATAGCAGGGGAGTAAACGAAGGTGTTAAGTTTACCGATCTTTTCGGCGTCATTGTGTACAAACAAATGTGCCGTTTAAAGAGTACAACTGTGTTTAACCCTTTAAGTCCGAGTGCGAATTTAGAGTTCTGTACCACATTTTCGTGCATTTCAAAGGAGTAGACTCGTAAGTTCGTGTCGAATTTCCAAGGAACCTTTACATTTGATAAAAAAAGACGTAAGTGCTTTCTCATTCCACAATTTTTTCCTTGGATTAGATAAGAATTTCCTTGGATTTTCATTCGAATATTTTTCTCACGGGATGACCCGACATAGACTACTTTAACCCTGAAAAAAATTCTACAAGTTTAAAACCCTCAGACTTACAGGGTTAATAACCCTGTCTTAACTAACTTCATCTCTCAAACAGAAATTGAATCTCTCCAGTGTACAATTAAAGCTAAATAAAAGTGGTAACCTACTTCATCTTAATTCTTGCAAATGTGAATATATACAGTGTCAAAAAAAAAAAAA
>NW_017100129.1:497169-540896 GCF_001263275.1 Habropoda laboriosa | reverse complement strand
ATACAGTGTCAAAAAAAAAAAATGAAAAATTATGATATTCCAAGTATTAGCTAATCAACAACGAATTAACTCTTCCTCCCCAATTACCAAGTTAATGCTTCCGCTAAGTGAATTCAGCAACTACACGATACATCCCCTTCTAGCTCGTTCGATCTTCCAAAAGTAAATTTCCCAATTTTACGCAGCTCTGTAAAATATAGACAACTGCAGATTAAAATGGGTAACCCTGTATACATACGGAATCCAAGGTTTTCAACCCCTTCACCCTTTTCTCCCCCCTGTCTGTGCACGTACACACGAAAGTACGCGACTGGCAGCACGTGGAGACGAAGGCGAGCTTGTAACGCCGGTTTTCGCGTAACAAATAACCTCACAGCATCTCTCTTTCTCTCTCTTCCATCCGTGGTCTGGTTGGACCACAGTGGCTGCTATCTCTCCTTCTCCCCGCGTCGCAGCCCCCCTTTTTTCACCCTCTTTGCTAGCATTTCTCTTTTTTCCTTTGCTTCCACCCTCGCTTCCTGGTCCTCCTCCTCCTTCTCCTTTCGCGATACGTCGAGGAGGAGGATGAGCGAGAAGGTGGTTTCCATGGAGACCAACCATCCCGTGTCGGCGTCTCGATTCTCAGCTCCTATCGTCGGTCGCGAATCGAGCCAGGACACGGTACGATCGACGTCTTTCTTCCGTTTATCTCTGTGTCTGTGTCTTGTCTCTTAGCGTTTCCCTTGTCGACTGGGTCAAACATTATAGGTGCTATCCTATTGTCACCGCTAGAAACGTTCCATGTACATGCTTCGCTCTCTTCCTCCTCCTCCTCCTACTCTTATCAAATAGACCACTATGCTGTACGGGGTGTCTCTGCAATCGTGGAACCGGGAGAAGGGGTGATTCCTCGTGAAAAAATAGGAGGAATTTTTAAAGCCACTTTTTTCGAAAACCAGATGCTCCTTCTCGTCCTCTGTGTTATACGGGGTGTCTCTGTAATCGTGGAACCGGGAAAGGGGTGACTCCTCGTGAAAAAATGGGAGGAATATTTAAAGTCACTTTTTTTGTAAACCAAGCTTCATATGTTCCTTCTCGTCCTCTTATCAGATAGACCACTGTGTTATACAGGGTGTCTCTGCAATCGTGGAACCGGGAGAAGGGGTGATTCCTCGTGAAAAAATAGGAGGAATTTTTAAAGCCACTTTTTTCGAAAACCAGATGCTCCTTCTCGTCCTCTCTGTTATACAGGGTGTCTCTGTAATTGTGGAACCGGGAAAGGGGTGATTCGTCGTGAAAAAATGGGACGAATTTTTAGTCACTTTTTTCGAAAACCAGATGCTCCTTCTCGTCCTCTTATCAGATAGTCCTCTCTGTTATACGGGGTGTCTCTGTAATTGTGGAACCGGGAAAGGGGTGATTCCTCGTGAAAAAATGGGACGAATTTTTAGTCACTTTTTTCGAAAACCAGATGCTCCTTCTCGTCCTCTTATCAGATAGTCCTCTCTGTTATACGGGGTGTCTCTGTAATTGTGGAACCGGGAAAGGGGTGATTCCTCGTGAAAAAATGGGACGAATTTTTAGTCACTTTTTTCGAAAACCAGATGCTCCTTCTCGTCCTCTTATCAGATAGTCCTCTCTGTTATACGGGGTGTCTCTGTAATTGTGGAACCGGGAAAGGGGTGATTCCTCGTGAAAAAATGGGACGAATTTTTAGTCACTTTTTTCGAAAACCAGATGCTCCTTCTCGTCCTCTGTGTTATACGGGGTGTCTCTGTAATCGTGGAACCGGGAAAGGGGTGACTCCTCGTGAAAAAATGGGAGGAATATTTAAAGTCACTTTTTTTGTAAACCAAGCTTCATATGTTCCTTCTTTTATCAGATAGACCACTGTGTTATACAGGGTGTCTCTGTAATCGTGGAACCGGGAGAAGGGGTGATTCCTCGTGAAAAAATAGGAGGAATTTTTAAAGCCACTTTTTTCGAAAACCAGGTGCTCCTTCTCGTCCTCTCTGTTATACAGGGTGTCTCTGTAATTGTGGAACCGGGAAAGGGGTGATTCCTCGTGAAAAAATGGGACGAATTTTTAGTCACTTTTTTCGAAAACCAGATGCTCCTTCTCGTCCTCTTATCAGATAGTCCTCTCTGTTATACGGGGTGTCTCTGTAATTGTGGAACCGGGAAAGGGGTGATTCCTCGTGAAAAAATAGGAGGAATTTTTAAAGCCACTTTTTTCGAAAACCAGATGCTCCTTCTCGTCCTCTTATCAGATAGTCCTCTCTGTTATACGGGGTGTCTCTGTAATTGTGGAACCGGGAAAGGGGTGATTCCTTGTGAAAAAATAGGAGGAATATTTAAAGTCACTTTTTTTGTAAACCAGATGCTCCTTCTCGTCCTCTTATCAGATAGTCCTCTCTGTTATACGGGGTGTCTCTGTAATTGTGGAACCGGGAAAGGGGTGATTCGTCGTGAAAAAATGGGAGGAATATTTAAAGTCACTTTTTTTGTAAACCAAGCTTCATATGTTCCTTCTTTTATCAGATAGACCACTGTGTTATACAGGGTGTTTCTGTAACCGCGCAACCGGGAGAAAGGTAAAATGGAGCTTTATATGCTCCTCCTCAACCTCGTCTTATTAAATAGGCTACTATATTATACAGGATGCCTTTGTAATTGTGCATACGAGAAAGGGGTGATATCTCACAAAAAATTAGCCCAAAGTGTAGAATAAAGTTCTGGTACATCAGACTTTGTTTAAAAAAGAAACCACTTTAGTAACATTCTACAAAGAATGCATAACAATTTAATATACTGCTCAGTATGCAGCAATATGGGCAACATTTCGAACAGTTGCTACATTAACATATTGGCACTTGCTGACGTAAGTAGTTTTACGTCGTTTTAAAGTCTGTAGCTGGTTACCACGAACGTAGTTCTACGTCATTTTAAAGTCTACAGCTAGTTGTCGCCAACGCAGTCCTACGTCATTTTAAAGTTTATATCTGGTTGCCGCTGGCGTTGTTTTACGTCATTGTATATTTACTATGAATTATGCGTATTTTGTAATTAGTAGGACTGTATTATGTGCTTCCGTCGGTTTGAACCTATGCTGAAAATAAAAGTGACAACTTAATTCGAAGTTATTAAATTATTAAATCTTACTTACGCTCAATTTTCAAAATATGCAAAAACTTTATTCTGCGCTTTTGAACTATTTTTTTTTTTTAATGAAAAATCACTTCCGTAGTTTTTCTCGAAAAATGCCACAGCCTTATTTTTTCACGAGGAGAATCACGCTAGTAGGTACTTTTTCTCGAAAACGAAGCCTCAGCTGAATTTTTTCACGAGAAATCACAGTACCTTTTTCACGAGAAATCACATTAGTACTTGTTACGTCGTGCGCTTCGAACAAGCGGTATGCTCGAGAGTGGTGGCGCAGGATTGTCGATGGTTGTTGGTGTGAAGTCGTGGTGACTTGGAGTTTGCACGTACTTTAATATGTTGCAAGACAAAGGCTTTATGTCGAAGAGTGAGAATTTTATGTGGTGTGTGTACGTTACGTGCTACTTGTCTATTTTCCCTTTTTGATCTGTCTTTCTGCCGCGTTGGTGCGCTTATTTTTAAATGGGTGTACGGGTACAAGGTGGTGGTTTCCGCCAACGAGGACGGGTCTACCCTCTCGGACGGTCCTCCCTGGCCCGCGAGCATGCCGCCCACCCTCGAATTTCCAAGCTGGCAGGGTGGCGGTGTGTCGCGATGGCGGGGGAGTGAGGCCCAAGGGTAGCCCGCGCGTAACGGGACTTTGGGCGGTCAGGGAGACGTCTGTTGAATGTTCACGAGTGGGCACCAGGAAGGTATGTGGCCCGCAGAAAATTTATTTTTCTGCAGCCGTAAAACGCTTCCCAGGCTTCGTGGCCAATTTGAAAGAAAAATTAATTAACGCGGAGAGAAAAAGGGGCGCATTCAAAAATAGCGTAAACAGGCGTCCATGTCATAAACCTAATCCCCAACAGTACTTCTTCACGAGAAATCGGTCTTTTTCGCGCCACGATTTCAGAGACACCCGGTATACACGCTAGATGCTGTATCAATTTCACCTTGGGTCTCTTATCGACGACGAGTAAACGGTGATATAGATCTGGTTTCGGTAGCTAAGTTTGGCGCGAAAACTGCCAACTCCGTGAAAGAAATTTATCGCGAATAAGGATTGCTGGAGGAAGAGAGAGAAAGAGAGAGGGAGAGGACTCGAACTACTTGGCGAAGTTTTCATTAGAAGCTGGGCTCCGATAAACTCGCGAGGACTTCGCCGGCTTGTCCGCCGGATAATCGCAGTAATTATCCATGGACCAATCTGCCTCGAATACCGCGACAGGGAATTTCAAGTTTGCGGTAGTAACTCGAACGCTGGTACCATCGCTGGTGCGCGGCAATTCCCGTGACATTAATTATTGAAATCGCCCCCGGCAGCCTTCCAGTTCTTCTCTCCTATACTCCCTCTCTCTCTCTCTCCCTCTCTCTCTCTCTCTTCGTCCTCGTGCCGTACCTCTATCTTCGAGTACCTATATTTCTCCGTCTCTTTCTACGCCGTTTTCTCTCCTGACTCCGCCTCTTCAGCTTCCACTCGCGTCGTATCTCTTCTCCTCCTTCGTGTCTACGACGCAGTGCTAGTTCCGTCTTCGTTTCACGTTCCAGTTCACCTTATTCGGTGTCCCTCTCTCACTCGGAGCCTCCTCGTTTTCTAGTTCGAAGGAAGTCCCTTGGGCGAAGTTCGCCGAGGAAGCAGACAGAGACGCCGCCACTTAATATTCAATCGCTCAGCCGTCTTGTCGCTCGTGGCTCGCGACGAGAACAAACGAGAACCGTTAAATTAATATCGCTGATCGGACGGTATTATTCTCAGTTCCCCCTGGTCTCCTTTCCCCCCCGCCGATGTTCTCGCGTGTTCGTGTTTATTGGCTGTCGTCGTTCGTACGACTTCCAACCCTGAATTGTTCGATTGTAAATTTTGCGATTGACGAGGGTGTTCGTTAATAAGTAGCGAGCGTGCTAATTTGTGTAGGTATGATAGGATTTCTGTGCGTGTTTTGTGTGGAAGGAGCGTTCAGTGAACGAAGAATACTTGAGGTAGAGCGACAGAGGTGCGAGGGAAGAGTGTTTGGGATTGAGTACTTGGGAATGTCGTGTGAACGAAGGGTGCGTGGTTATCTAAGGATTTGGGTGGACTTGACTGAACGTCTTCGAAGAGTGTCTACGGAGAATTAGGGAAATATGGTAAGAGAGAGAGGAGGATAAGTGAGAGAGTGAGTGACTGAGTGCGCAAGTGGGTGAATAAGTGAGTGAGTGCGAGAAAGAGTGAGTGAGTGAGTGGGTGAGTGTGTGAACGAGTCCCCTACAATATCAAGCATACCTGTGCAGTTTTATTTCACTTTAAATTACCACCTGTCCACTCTCTATCACAGAAACCACTAAACCCTGCATTTATGTACTGTGAAATCTTCGTTAATTAAAAAGAATTATCAAGAAGGCAGTATTGTGTCTACAATGAAACTCTAACGAGCAAACACTGTCCGTTTCAACGATCGGGAGCTGTCCCTTAAAGGAAGTATCGTTAACAGGTAGCGGAACGATACGAGCACGCATCGGTGTGTAATTACCGCGAGGCAAGAACGCTTTCGAGGAAGTTGCACGCGACCGATGACTACACACAGCGCAAACCTAACCTCCCTTGATTCGTCTCGATAAAATCGAGTGGCAGCTTTGATTTCTCGGGAATCACACGGTGATCGACGAGAACGGCGAATCACGAACAGCCGATACCCATAAGTCGCGTAAGAGTAGAATGGCAGTTAAAGTGTCCACCTGCATCGGCGATATTCGCCACTTGCACGCTTCTTTTTATCGTTACGTACCTCGTCGATCTCTCTGCTCTGTTCTCCCTTCCTCTCTGCGATCGTAAACGCGAACTTTTCTAAAATGTGACCACCCTTTCAATCGTGAATTTCTCGCCGATCGTGGGAAACGTTAACATTTTTTCCTCCTCTGAATTACGAGGTTTGTTAAAATAGAGAGAGAGAGAGAAGGAGATCGGGATTTCTGTACTTATTAAATTCACGCCATAAATCTTACCGTAAAGGACATATCGTACTAGTCTAGTTTCTCCTCGGATTCGAATTATCGTGTTTCTCGAGCTTAGGATAAACTTGGATCTCGATGGGTTCCCGTCGACTCGTGTAGTCGCGTGCCCGTTCCACCTTCATATTTCGTCGAGTTCCTTTCAATTTTCCCTCCACTTCCGTTTCCTTCCAAGCACCATTTAAAACTGGGACCGAAAGGGGGAGAGAGAGAGAGAGAGAGAGAGAGAGAGAGAGAGAGTTTATCGGATTCCAAAGACGTTCCTCGGTTGGCGTGACGCGTTTCAATTTGTAGGAGTTGCTCGATCCTAGCGGTCGGCCATTATCATACAACTTTAATGCCGTTCCAGCGACTTTCCACGCACAATATTAAGCAGCCTTCACGTGATTAGATCGCGATCGCTGGAAAACACGCGACCGGACGTGGAATAAAATAATCGCATGCAGTTCGCGTAACCGGGGTTATACTCGGCTCGAAATAACATCGTAATAAGGGACTAAATGAAACGCGTCGTTTATTCCTGGTCGAGATTCAATCTTCTGGATGCATAGTGTTTTGCCGATTCATGTGAAATCGTAACTTAATCAGAGAAATTCAACCCCTTCTCTAAACCTTCTATGTAAACCATATTTTAGTGTCATAGGTGTACCGATGTACAGTCTTCCGAAGTGATAGAAAAACTAAATATTAGGAAATTTTCAATTCTTCTGTGAAAAATTAAACAGAAATTAACCCTTTTATTGCTGTTAGTGTTTTGATACTTAGTCCGAGAAATTCAACCCTTCTCTATATTTTCTGCATCAGTAATATAAGTGTACAAATGTACAGTCTTTCGAAGCGATAGAAAAAATAAATTTTAGGAAATTTTCAATTCTTCTGTGAAAAATTAAATAGAAATTAACCGTTTCATTGCCATTGGCGCCTACAGACGTTTTGAAACTTAATCCGCGAAATTCAACCTCTCCTCAGATGTACAGTCTTTCGAAGCAATACAAAAAGAAAAATATTGGGAAACTTCCAATTCTTTTGTGAAAAACTAAACAGAAATTAACCCTTTCGTTGCTATTAGCGCCTATTGGCGTTTTGAAAATTTTACCGCACTCCCACCTTAATTCAATACTTCATTTTATCCTCCACACACTTCCACCATACCTCACTAAACTAAATTCTCAACCGACACGGTTAAAACATCGAATGTTGCAATCCTTATCAAAAATTCACCGTTTACACATTACACGTTAAAATCTGCCGCAGCGAAAGGGTTAAATTCACGACTGATAACGCTAAAAAATCCCTAATGTACAGAAATCGCTACACCACGTGGTCGCCGAAAGAAGCTCGATTGCGGCTCGTCTCGCGTACAAATTCGGCACGCGGGCAAATTCGAAAAGTCTATAGAACGAAGGATGACCGGGGGCTTAATTTATTGGGAAAATGCAGTATCAGCGTTGCGGCACCTTTGACATTTGCCTGAATCGATACCTGTTGAGTCGTTTTACCAGAGAGTCAGAGAAAGACAGAGAGAGAATCGTACGTATGGCCCGTTGGTGCAGCTGGTATTATTACAAACATCGTACACGTGTCCGGGGGCCCGGTCTCTGTATCATTATGTCAGTTCATGAATATATGCACATTGTATCTGTCCTCTTGGGCCACTGTTTGTCAGATCGATACCAGCCTTTTTGCCCTCCCTCTCGAAATCGCTGGATTGCGCTCTCGGCTACGCCTAATCGGGATGCGCGATTACATCCGCTCCTCGACTACACACGCGTGATATACTTTCCGCAAGATACGGCGAGGTATGTGTAATCGAGGAAATTATTATCTTACGTAAATCGTTAACGGTGCAGGGAACGCGTCGATTCGTCTCGATTAATGGTAGAAGATCTGTTTTACAATGGTGATTTAGATAGGGAATTTGTTGGGCGCGAAAAACGACCGGTTGATTTATTCGCTACGCTCGCAGAAGAGTTTCGCGCGGTCGATTCCCGCGCGTACCCTATAAAAGAGCGCTAATTATGGCAATTAACCGTAATTCCGTTTGCCTGTAGTTCCCTGGGTCGTTTTAATTTCTGCCTCGGTGGTGTGTGCCTTTTCCTACTCTCTGCCGTTCTGTAAGAGTACCTAGGAATATATGTACGTACCGTGGCTCGGTTGTCGAAGAAGTTAACGGTGTAAACGGAGAAGTAGAAGGGCGTCTTGTCTCCTCTTTGGCTAGTCTCGATCGGAAAATTGTACACACAGCGTGCGTGTGCCTCGTCGAGTGGATTACCGAGCGTCTAACAACCATCACGGCTTAATGCGGGATATTCGATCGACCTGATAAATCTGGCCAGGTGCCACCGGGGCTAACGCGTGTCCGCAATGAAAATGTTCCGCGTTCGAGGTGAACGGTGCTCGAGAAGAACGATTTCTATTTCTATGGTAATTAGTGGAGGAGATCGCAGTTACTGTTACTTTTTCTGGGAGTTTATTTAGTAGGGAAAAAAATAAAATAGAATTATATGTAGTACACAGGTTTCAGGATCTTCCGTGGATACCTGAAACCGTGAATAGTAGAGAATATACTTACGGTGAAAATTAATTTATTTGTTAGGCGGCATTAAATATTAACGAAAATAGCTAATAATAAAGGAAACCGATAGAAATGTAATAACAAGAGTTATGTGATAGTGATACAGTGGCTGTGATGAGGGGAAATGGAGAGAATGACGTAGGTGATGCGGTGTTACGCTATTATCGATGTTGAAGAATCATCTGCTTAGGGTGATGAATTTCAGAATTTGGGAACTTAAGAATTTAAAAATGTAGGAATTTGGGAATTTAAGAATGTAGGAACTTAGGAATTTACGAATGTAGGAATTTGGGAATTTAGGAACATAGGAATTTAAAAATTGAAGTATGTAGGAATTTGGGAATTTAGGGATATAAAAATTAAAAAATTTAAGAATTTTCTATTTAATTTTTTCCAACTGTGGTCAACCATGAATACCTAAAACTATAAATCCTGAGTTCGCGAATACGGAAGTTTCACTGTCTTTACACACTTCTATCGCAAACTACGCACATTTTAAGCAATCGCTCAATGTCAAACGCTCTTGTCAGAAATTAGTCTGACTCGGAGTAGGGTGGGCGTAAAATTAGCTTAACCTTTCCACGTTTTCACAATAATATATTTTATTCGTGATCTATATCCACGTTATTCGAGCGTCGTTCGCAGAAGTATACTTCAAGGATCTCGGAGAGTGAGGTCGCGTCGTCCTGCCGATCCCTGTCCATCCCAACGCGAACAGGCCCAGGGAGAGACCCAAAGGGGCGGAGTCACCCCCACCGAGCGCGCTGGGCGTGGCTTCAAGATGCCCGCTTCACCGTCTTCGGGACGGATTTTCTCACATTCTCTCTACGCATGAAACTATTCTTCCGCTGCATGCACACTCAAAAGAAAACAAAAGAATTCAGCGACGAAAAGACCGAAGTAACCAAGCGTATCTACTTATTCTCTCCAGAAAATACATTACTCTAGAAACGAGTAATCTCTGTTCGTAGGAATGTTAGACGATTAAGAACCCCGCAGTTAAAGTTTCGATAATGCATCGATAAGAAGCGCATCTTCTATTCTACGTGTTATCACGGTCGGGTCGATTCGTCGAGGGAACAAAGTCCGTGACTCGCTGTTCGAATTACTTTCCAAGTCGTCTCGCTGGTTTGCCGATGTGTAAGCGGTGGTAACCAGCGTCGGAACATGTACCCGCGAGGGGCGGCTTTATACCGGAGGGGTTATATACGTGCTGAGCCAAATTAAATATTGAATATCGAGGCACAACCCTCTCTCTTCTCGCTCCTCTCTCGCCTACGCTCTGTCGGTTACATCTATGTATCGGTGCTGGGCATATTGCGAAGCAAAAACCAGGGGAAATTGTCGAAATTGTTCTGTTTATGACACTTTGCGTTTATTTGAAGATATACTTTATCTGATAGTAATACGTAAATAATAATTTTTTAGAAATGTGTTGGAAATAATTATTTAAAATAGTTGAAATGACAAATTTTTCTGAATTATTAAAAATAATATTTTATGCTCCCAAATTTGCATCGATCATTGGAAATATTATTTTTCCTACTATTGTTAGTATTTTAATCGCTTACTCATTTCACAAAGTTAAAATTGAACATGAATATTAAGCCATTCTTGCAGTTCAAGAAAATTACACTCGCGTACGAAAATAAATAACGATTTCGAAAAAATAATATTGAAAAATTTCATTGTACGTACGACGAGAGAAATATTTATTTCAATCAACCCGTTTCAAGTTCACGCTGAAAAATATATAATTGAAATACCGAGAAACGTTCGTTTCAATTAACCATTTCAAGTTCACACCAAAATAATGTGTAGATAATTGGAATACTTAACAACACATTTGTAAAATCAAACAAGTACTTCAAATATTTATTTCCGTTTATGTAAAAATACATACATTCTCGGTTTACATTAACCAATGAAACAGAGTGGAGGAAACAATTTCTGTTAATTTACCTTTATTTTGTATTTGAAATCACTATTTTACCCAGGGACTGTTCTGTATACTATCGAGCGGCTTGACCTACTTGTCCAATTATGCTATAGAGCGAGCGCGCCGTGAAGTCGTTAAATCACGACTTTCGGGCCAACCGGAAGACACGCTCTCGCGTTATCTTCGATCGAGTCTAATTTAATACATCTCCGTCGATATTTCTTTCTTTTTCAAGGGTAATTTAGATCATCGGTCTTCTTCTGTTTGCTACGAGAGCGACGTAATTGAGTACATCTTCATCTAACGTTTCTCCAATAAACTATTTACATCGAACTACATCGTTTATGATGGAAAATGAATTTTCTAATAGACCGTATTCCATCTACAGTGACTCTGGAACGGTGTAACTTTTTTTTAAATTGACTCTAACGACTTGAGTTTTTTCTTGAGAAATTAGAAGGATTGGTATGAAAATATTGAACAATTGCAATCTGTGGAAATTGTAAAGGTCGCTGTTTACAACTTTTTTATCCGAGCTTGTAACGAAAATTTAAGACATACGTTTTGTAGATCTACGTCAATTATACATATCCTGAAAATTTCATCGAAATCGATTGACGGATAAGCAAGCGGGAGGCATCGAAAGATGTAGGAATCTTCAGATTTATTGCAGTTATAGTGGCATTTTCCTAATCTTCAACCGTTTGTAGCTCGTAGCAACGTGAACCAATTTACACGAAATTTTCAGTATGTGTACAATTGATATAAATCTACAAAACGTATATTTTCAATTTTCATCACGGGCTGAGATAAAAAAGTTGTCAAACATGACCCTTACAATTTTCTAATTCTAATTCTAATTTTGAATTTGCAATTTTTTCCAAATTTTTTCTGCACGTCATCTAGTACACCGATCCTTCTAACTTCGCAAAAAAACTCAAGTCGGTAGGTCCAATTTCAAGAAAGTTACACCGTTCCAAATACTGTCCGATTATCAGTGGGAGACACCGTGTGTACATCCATTGGTGGATTGAAGACAAAGGCGATAGATCGCGTTACGATGATCGCGACAGCCTCCAGCGACTGTTATGTCAGTGGGACGTCATTTGTGTCCTGATCGCGACTAGATCGCGTTTCTGTCACGTTGATGACGTTTGCCCTGGTGGCGGTACCTGCTAATTTGTAGCGTTTGATCGCGTAACTGCGAGATGACGCGCCTGCAGCGATACTTGTGTTCATCGGTGTGTGGACGGGGATGATGTCGTCGTCTCCTTTGATCCTCGTATTTACGCATACGTATACATATACATATATACAGCACTCTATTTCTGTCCACGATTCGCCGCTTAATTTATTCTCTCTCTCTCTCTATCATCGTCGAATTAATCAACAACTTCTGTTTACCTATATTCGCCCACGCAGCATTCACTTAACACGTGTAGGTATATAATCACGGAGATTTGTTCGATCGAGCGGAAAAGCGCGTTTATTCTCTCCGTTTCCTTAAGCAGAGAAGAAGCAAATTGCCATCGGCGAGCCGAGCCAGACGTTAAAAACTCCGAGAGCTAGGTATTTCCCTTGCAGTGGAAAGCAAAAAGGGAGAGACGCGGTTTATTGTCGAACAGGCGCGAGAGAGGTAGAATAAGGAAGAGGGTGGGAAAATCGAGGAGGAGTAGTAGAAGGTCCATTTTCCTAATAACGTCGGGTTCGGTCTCTCCGCGACCAGAAGGTTAGGTTCTCTCCTCTTTGCGCCCCTTTCTCGCCCCGCGTTCCTCTCTCCGTTTCTCTTCCGGCAACGACGTAACGGGTTTCCTTCTCTTGTTAAGCGCGCCCTTTCGCTAGCTCCGTGACACGAACGCCGTCTTTTCAAACCCCTCTGACCACCTCTCTGTCCCTCTCTCTCTCTCTCTCCGCCGTCAAACTTCCTCTCGCCTAGCTAAAAAAGAGAGAGAGAGGGAGTAACTTTTCTCTGCCCTCTTAACTCGCGATAAATAATCGGACAAGGGGCCATGGAACATAATGCGGCCGCGAAGAATGAGACAGGAACGTTTATATAATATATCGATCACAGGGCGCGAGCGAGCGAGCTCTCTGATGAAAAGAGGGGTCTGTGTTCATTGAGAAACGGTGGAAGAAGAAAGGATCGTTAGCGGTGGACGAGAGAGGAAACACATAGGGTCGAAACGAGAAAGAGTTTCGAGGATTCCTTTCTCCACCTTTTACAGGCCGACCAAGTGAAGAAGCACGGAGGAGGAGGAGGAGGAGGGAGGGGTTTAGAGAAAGAAGGGATAGGCGGAGGAATTTATACGTAAAATCCGCGCGGAATTTCATTTGGCTCTTTCATGGCGCGGGCAAAGAAGAGGGGAAAAAAAAAAAAAAAATAAAAAAAGGGAGGACGATTCTGCGCGCGAACACAGAAGAAAGGGTGCGAACAGCAGCCTGGAGACTCGATGGAGAGAGGGTGGCCATACTCGAAGGGACACTAGAAGCAGAGCGAGAGAGAGGTGAAGCGAAAGGGGTCGATAACACATATCCATCGTAGCGTGCCTCCTCTGCCCATCTATTCTGCCCTCGAACACCCTCGAATCACTCTACGCGCAAGCAAGCAACCAGCTCGGAGTTACTTAACGTGATTAAATCCTCTCCCCACCCCTCTTTGGATCGGCGCAAACACCCACCGAACCGCCTCGTTTCGTCTCCACCAGCCTTTTCTTCGACCCCCTTTTATCCTCCGACGATCTCCTATGGATTCGATCGAGCCGTTAACTCGTTCGCGTTTTACTCGTGAAAACGGTTCGCGTGCCAGCCGTGAACGCGGCCCTTTTTCAAAAGTGAATACACCGCTGTGTTCGGTTACCACTCTTCCTCCCTGTTTAAGCTGTTCCAGGGTCGAGTGTTTGAAGGTTAACTGAGAGTTGTGTAGATTGAACGGGACACGCATCGTTTTCACGAGAACCTCTCCTCGCTTCGATGGTTTCTCTCCTCTTCTTTCGTTAATCTTCCCGTATTAGACGAATTCTATCGCGATTCGGTATTACGAAAGAAGAGTTAAAGGTACGTTTCTCCGAGTTCGAATCGATCGTTCCTCAAAGAGGGTACTCCGGTTAAAATTTAGACGGCGGTTCGAAGTTATTCGAATGGAAAGGTTGGCGACACTCGTGGCGCCTTGGTCTGTCGGAATTTTAATTGGAGATATCTCGATCTTCTGGGGGAAGATGACGGAGGGTGAGAAAAGTAGCCACTTCCGTTTCTTCTGTGTACAGTCTTGCATCCGTACGTAATTACGTATTTCTCTTATGAGAAACTTCACGAGCCACTTTTCTTATGCATAGTCACTCGTAATACGCTGTGCCGTAATATTAGCGTCGAAGATGAATATAGAGCGACGTTTCGTTTATTTAGAATGAAATTCGAATGTAACGTGGAACGAGAGATTTAAGTCGAAGCTTATCTAAGTAGTTAAGCATCTGGGGCGCTAGTGTTCCCTTTGACTGTACGGAGAAACGATGGGGAGGGGCGACTTCCGGAAGGAAGAGGTTACCAGGCCGATCCGCTTGGCCGAAGCGTCTCGACGCATGGTGCATGTTGCGTCACGTCGAGGAAGTCGATGACCCACCTCCGTCTCCTCCTCTCTCACCTTCTCCTTCCACCTATTTCTTCTCTCTTTTGTTGCACGAATGCCGCGCGAATACGCCGGAGACTGCACACCGAGGCTCCTAGAACACATGCAGGGTATTGCGGAAACGGACGTTTCAGACTTTCTCGCGAGCAATCGCGTGTCCAATTCGATTTTTGGTGTGTACCGTTGTTGAATGGAAGGACCGAGGATTGTTAAGGGTGATGCTTGAATTTGTGGGTTTAAGGGGGAAGGGTTTGTTAAGGTTGGGAAATAGAGAAAGTCTGAGTTGTAAATTTTCGAGAAGTTTGGTCTTTTGTGTTTTGTATAGTAGTGTACGAATTTTCTTTTGTTTGGGACCGTGCAGTGGGTAAGATGGAACGAGGGAGTATGTGAAAGTCTCGTTTTGTCGGGAAAACTGATGGTTTAATGCTGGGCATTTCTGGCGAAGTAGAATGCTTTAGAAATTTGAAAATTTAAATATTTGAATATTGGAACATTTGAAAATTTAAATATGTATTTGAATGTTTGAAAATTTGAAAATTTAAGTATTTGAAGATTTAAATATCTGCATTCGGAAATTTGAGAAATTTAATATTTGAAAATTTAAATATCAGAATATTCCGAAATTTGAAAATTTAAATGTGTCATGTGTCAAAACTCTCGTGTCGCTGAAACAGAAGTCGAACAACTTCACCTGCCGCTACACTTTTCTCCGCCGTTACTTCCCTCGATAATGGCGGCGGCACGCGTGGCAAATCGCGTCTATCCACAGTCCTCCACCTCTTCCCTTTTGGCTTTCGTCCATCTCGATTGAAGCCTATCCTTCGAATCTTATTGAATGCAACAATCCCCCCCCCTTTCCTTCTGTTTTCACTCGGAACAATTGTCATGCGTCGAGGAGTTAATTAAGAGCAACGCGACCGCATAGAGCGTCAGCTGACAGAGGAAAGACAGAGAAAAGAGACGCTCCTTTTCTTTCCGTCTTAATTGGAGGGGCTCTTTTAGCAATTAGAACGCGAAGGGAATTCTTTTCTCTCAATAATTCCCAGTTACCAAGATATAAACGAACCTTTCAAGAACATCCTGTGGAACCCTTCTTCCGAACCCCTTCTCCCCTATCCTTTCTATATATTTTCACGGTGGTTGTTGGCATTCAGTGCAAGGTTTGCCGGCAAACCGGGCCGTCTAAGCCCACGAAATTTATTTTATATCCCCAGTTTTAGGTGAATAGGGACGAGCCATTCAGATTCTTCCTGCTGCCTCCCCGAGCCGTTGCGCCCGTTTCTCCTTCGACCGCGGTATGCTGTCTACGGAAAGGATTTTCCTCGGGAAATCTTACATGAAAAGATGCGAGCAAAGGGCAAGAGGGAGAATGAAGTAAGAGAGGGTAGGAGGAGGAGAGAGAGAAGATGTTCACCCTTTGCTTAGGATCTGAGCCGAGCCGGGCTGGTTATTCATAAGGCAGATATCGAGCTGGCTCTCGAATGTAAATCGAGCGGAAGTCAACGATGAGCCGAACCGACGAGTATCTTCGCTTTTTCTCTCCTCGTCGAGCATCGTCGTCGTCGTCGTCGTCGTCGGGGATAAAACGAGGAAAGCAACAGCGAGGGAGAGAGTAGAGGAAGGAAATGCAAAGCGGCTCGATTAAAAACTCTTCGGGCTCGTTTAACGTTTCCTTTACCGATGCCTCGACGATGCTTATTCTCGTTTGGCTGTTCGGTTCTCCGTTTCGTTCGTTTCTATTGGTTCACGTGGGAAAGGTGAGGACGGAATTTTAATGGATCTTTGGCTTCGCTGGTCCCATGGAAACGAGTGTTTTATAGCTTGACGATTGTTTCGAGCTTGATGTTCATCTGTTTCGTCTTGGATCTCTCCTTGGTATTTGCTCCAAATTTGAACACTCTCGGAACTAATGAAGTCGATTCTTTTGTCGTAGATCGCTGACCGATCAGCCGATCAGGCTTGTCAGGCTTGCATATGTGTATGAATGATAGATAAACTGATTGTTACTTGACGAACGAATCGCTAGGAAATGTGGGAGGTGCCGATCACCAAACAGGCTGAGTTGTTGAGATCGTTGAAAGAAGAGAGTGAAAGAAAACCGTATTGTATACAGAGTAGAAGGTGATTCTATATGAGAAAATAGAAAAGTTTTCTAGTGAAGGAAATAGATGGTAATTCAGTGGTCAGAAGAATATGGAAGATGCGGTATTAATTCTCAATTCAATTGGTTGATTTCTCCTATTTTTCTTTTTCAAAACTAATCATTCAGCAATATGGTATGGACCAATGGCTCACCTTTAACCCTTGTGTAGGCAACCAAATGTTCACCCTGGTTTCAAGCTTTAATATTTAAAATTGTTTGCCTAATTTTTTATTTTGGAAAAGTATGTACCTATATCGACGTGAAAATGTCCAAGAAGTGGGGATTCACAGCGATTTCACTATACCTTCACAGGAACATACAAAATTGTTAAAGAAAAATACAAAAATCGGTAGGGTAAAGTAGCCTAATACGAGACCCCAACATATCTCCATTACAGAACTCTAATAGACCTGCTGTCTTGGAAAATACCATCCTTAGAGTTGCCTCTAATGGTAAATATAATGTCGCTTCTCAGTCGCCTCAAAGAGTGCAAAGGGTTAATATTGGAACGATTGTGAAGTCTCAGTTCACCAGATATCACTTCATTTCGAATCAAGTTCACCTTGGGAATCTTCGTTTTGGAAGCTGCACCCTCGATTCTTCCGAGAGAAGAACGATAAATGAATTTGCACTCGAAGGCCCTTTTCTTCTACGAGGAAGTAGAAGAAAATCGAACTATTTCACTGCTGAGATCTCTAAACGGTGGCCCATAGACCTGCTGTCTTGGAAAATACCATCCTTAGAGTTGCCTCTAATGGTAAATATAATGTCGCTTCTCAGTCGCCTCAAAGAGTGCAAAGGGTTAATATTGGAACGATTGTGAAGTCTCAGTTCACCAGATATCACTTCATTTCGAATCAAGTTCACCTTGGGAATCTTCGTTTTGGAAGCTGCACCCTCGATTCTTCCGAGAGAAGAACGATAAATGAATTTGCACTCGAAGGCCCTTTTCTTCTACGAGGAAGTAGAAGAAAATCGAACTATTTCACTGCTGAGATCTCTAAACGGTGGCCCATAGACCTGCTGTCTTGGAAAATACCATCCTTAGAGTTGCCTCTAATGGTAAATATAATGTCGCTTCTCAGTCGCCTCAAAGAGTGCAAAGGGTTAATATTGGAACGATTGTGAAGTCTCAGTTCACCAGATATCACTTCATTTCGAATCAAGTTCACCTTGGGAATCTTCGTTTTGGAAGCTGCACCCTCGATTCTTCCGAGAGAAGAACGATAAATGAATGAAAATTAATATTGGAACGATTGTGAAGTCTCAGTTCACCAGATATCACTTCATTTCGAATCAAGTTCACCTTGGGAATCTTCGTTTTGGAAGCTGCACCCTCGATTCTTCCGAGAGAAGAACGATAAATGAATGAAAATTAATATTGGAACGATTGTGAAGTCTCAGTTCACCAGATATCACTTCATTTCGAATCAAGTTCACCTTGGGAATCTTCGTTTTGGAAGCTGCACCCTCGATTCTTCCGAGAGAAGAACGATAAATGAATGAAAATTAATATTGGAACGATTGTGAAGTCTCAGTTCACCAGATATCACTTCATTTCGAATCAAGTTCACCTTGGGAATCTTCGTTTTGGAAGCTGCACCCTCGATTCTTCCGAGAGAAGAACGATAAATGAATGAAAATTAATATTGGAACGATTGTGAAGTTTCAGTTCACCAGATATCACTTCATTTCGAATCAAGTTCACCTTGGGAATCCTCATTTTAGAATCTGCACCGTCTGTTTGGTCGCGTCACAGCGTCGACGTTAGAATTTGCGACGGTTTGATGACGCGGACTTCGAACTGTTAATTTTGCAATCTTCAGTGAAGTCTTTCGACGGATGCGATGGATACGTAGTAGACTGTATTGAATTTTTGAGTAATCATACAATGTTGAACAACGATATACTTGTATTTAAAATAGTTAACCAGATATGTTACAATAATAGTGTCTGTATCGAATGTGTATGCTAATGTGTAAGTGACTGTTGGTGCTTGTAATACTAAAATCGAAGTCTGTGCGTGCTATTTTATCAACTTGCTGTGTGCTTTTATTCGCTGTTTAAATGTGTAGTGGAGGTGGTTGAAGAGTGTTGATTGGATTTTGTGAGTATTCCGGGGGTGACTGTCCTGTCGAGAGGGTGGGGGTATTGTTGTTAAATATTTGTTGTATTGTAGGGTCGAGTCCTGGTTCATTTGGTCGGTCGGCAGGCTGCCGCTTCTGGTGGCCAGATGAGAGGGTTTCCTAAATAATTGTAAATTTGCGAGCCGTGTCGCCTAGACCTTCGCCTTGAACAAATTTAGGTTTTTACAACTGAACAGGGTCTTTTTCCTAAATAATTGTAAATTTGCGAGCCGTGTCGCCTAGACCTTCGCCTTGAACAAATTTAGGGTTTTACAACCGAACAGGGTCTTCTAGTGTGACGGTTTGAAAAAATCGATTTTTATTTTTTTGCATATATCGAAAGTACAGCTCTTTAAGAATGTACTCCTCAAGTTTTATAGTTGTATTCAATAAAATAACGAAGTTATAGCTCGTTTAATGTGACACATCAAAGGCCGGCGATAGGGAGAACCTAAATTGCACTGAAAACTTAAACGCGTTTTTCTAGGAACCAATCTAGGCTATGGTCGGTAGTAGAATTATGCCAAAATATGTATTTTTCTGATTTTTAGAGCCTCTGAAAGACGATACTTCGTATTCAAAGTGCCGGCATTTTTTAAATTTTCAATATTTTTCTTTTATTCTACTACCGACCGTAGCAACATGCATGCTAAATAAGAATCAATTGGATTTTTTAATTTTTGATAAGCAGAACAGCTCAAATTATGCCAACCATGGACCTACTTTTTTTTTTTCATGCTCCTGTTTGACGTGTTCCACAGCAACCATATTTAATTATTTTTCAGCAAAAAAAAATTTGTAACAATTCTTCGAGGACAAGTAAATACATAGGAATAAAGCTCGTGTTAACAACTGTTACCGTACTTCTGCAATAAATTAGCAAAAAAGGCCTAAAAAAACGGCCGTCACACTAGAAGACCCCCTTAAGAAATGGGTCTCACATTAGGCAACTTTACCTTATTCAGCTACCTGGTTGCCTATACAAGGGTTAAACACGCTACAGATTGTAAATTAAACCTAAAAGAAATTTTTACTCTCAATGTGTACGAACATCTTACCAAGATAAGAAGCAGCATTACCTATGCTATGACCTAATACGTTTCCTAATGGTGAAAGTGACGCGAGTGGATTTTCATATACCGACTTCGAACCTCCGCATACTCAGCCAAGCTTCTACTTCGTTGATGTTGTAATTTTCCCGAGGCTTCACGGTGTACCCACCTTCAAATTTCAAGATCGCCTATTTGGAATTCGATCGCGTTCGTATCGCGATATCGACTCGAGACGTACACACGCGAGCCCGTCGCGTGTTCCCTTTGGAATCGCGCGCGCGGAGGCAAAAAGGCGGAGACGCCACGGAAGCGTACGACCTTCGGTCGCGTATCGATTAAAGCGCGGGTTAAGCTCAATGCCAAACCGAAAGCAATCCGCCGATCCCGGCCACAGTCTGGTGTGCCATCAATCTGCGAGCGTCGACGCGCTCCCGTTAATTTATTCGCGGCACCGCGCGATTATGCGGCAAAGGACGACGAGTAGCGCGCGCGCCAACTTCTCAGCGGAAAACTTTCCGCTCGCTGCGAACCTCACCTCCGCGCGATTCAACCGTTCCCTCAGTTTCTCAAAGGGAGAGAAACTCTTTTACGGTACCTTTCTCTCTCCCTCTCCTCTTCGTCAAACATTCCATTATGCTTTCAGCTATAATTACGCAGACCGGTTGTCAGGTTGGTTGAAAAATTCAATCAGATCGCGGAGCATTTGGTACGTATTAGGGGACGTATTAACGTTCGAATTCCCAAGAACAATTTACGCGGTGCCGTGAATGGCCACATTAACCCCATTACGAGGATCGTAATCTAATATCTCCCGCCTATATTACCCCCTCTATCGAATTTACTCAAATGATTAGCAATTGCTGGTCAATCGACCGTTCAGAGCACACCGCCGAAATCAATATATTATTAGGTCAACGACCCGCCATCGTATCCAAGTGAAAATAAATAAACAAAGTGTGTGTATATATATGTATTGTGAATTTTCGTGTCTCACGACATGTGTGCGCGCGTTTGTTGTAGCAGTAGGATGGTGTATAATTTTTTTTTTTTTACCTGGCCGTCCGTGGAACGCACGGCTTGATGGAACATCATTCGGTTGACCCAGTTCCGAGATATCGAGTCTCGAAGTGGCGGAGCGTGGCGGTCGCCGAGAGCCGTTGGTTAGTGGTTTGCGCGGTAAACGGGGGTAAAATACTGGCCGAACAGCCGGCGAACGAAGGCATCGACGTGTGTCGAATACGGCTTTATCAACGGGAGAACGTATGTCCAGAGGATTTTTCTGGGTACCTTTCCGAGCTGCTTTTGTGCTTGCGCCACGCGATACACGTATAAGTACACGCGAGAATCGCGACAATATTGTTCACCTGTCACGTGCCTGTAGCTCAGATGTTACCACAGCTGTGTGTTTTCGGTGTTGCAGAAATGCTAGAGTACGATTGAACTTGGTCCTTTTTTAGTTTAAATTGGTACTTCGTGGATATGAGGGCTTGCCTTTTTATTAGCAGCGAAGCGTGGGATTATTGGTGAAAGAAGGAGCGTTTGGGATTGGGTGACCCACGGTGGGTCATCGAAGGATGCTTTCGTTTGCCGACGACATTCGTCTATAAGTCATTTTCGGTGTGGGTGACAGAAAAGATTGGAGAGATGCTGTGACCCACGGTGGGTCATCGAGCGATGCTCTCATTTGGCAATATGATCCACTGATGGGTCGTTTTGACATGGGTGACAGAAAAGATTGGAGAGATGCTGTGACCCATGGTGGGTCATCGAGGGATGCTTCCATTTGCCGACGACATTCGTCTATGGGTCATTTTCGGTGTGTATGACAGAAAAGATTGGAGACGTTGTGACCCACCGTGGGTCATCGAGGGATGCTTTCGTTTGCCGACGACATTCGTCTATAAGTCATTTTCGGTGTGTATGACAGAAAAGATTGGAGACGTTGTGACCCACGGTGGGTCATCGAGCGATGTTCTCATCTTTCAATATGATCCACTGACGGGTCATTTTGACATGGATGACAGAAAAGATCGAATAGATGGTGTGACCCACCGTGGGTCATCGAAGGATGATCTCATCTGTCAACGTGACCTATCAGACACAAAAATGATTGAATACATAGATAGTGTGGCCCACGGTGGGTCATCGAGTAATAATCTACACCAAAAATTTTAAAAATGAAAAGATTAGAAACAGAAAAATCAACTATTAATAATATTACAGTATAAAATGAAAAGTAGCGAGCGTTTCGTGTTAAACCACCCTTACGGTACCTCACCCCTTCCACCACAAACTACCATCCAATCTCCCATCGGAAACAGCGCACACACGCGAAACATAGTTGAAAATTCGCTCTATCATCTACTACAAGTTAATCTTCTAATTAGTGGAAGAATCAACTGGGCAAAACTGGGGAAGAAATCCGCGAGGAGGGCGACGGAGCGACGTCTCTCATTAGTCAGCGCGGTTTCTTTCGCGATATCAGCTAGATTCGCGGTCGCGAGCGCCAGTTAAATGTTTGCTCTTGATTCGCGATTCGCAGCCAAGGGACTCCCCTCGGAACTCCCCTCGGCTGGGAAACTGGCAAAGTTAGCCGCAAGTGCGAGGGTGGTTCTCCTCAGCCTCGGCAAGAGTTGCCGGAGTTCGGGCAACTTCCGGTTTCCACTGAAAGGAGCTTCCGTCCTTCGAGATCTTACGACGCCCCGGGGCCGACCTCCTTAATAAATACGTCGATGCGTGGCTACGAGCAACCAACCTCTCTCCCTTCTTCTACGTTTCCGGCATTGATGTTTGCTCACGGAACGATTCGTTTAACGAGCCATGGCGTTTTTCGACGGTTATCAGTCGACAATTTGTCTCGTTACACGGGACTTTCCCCCTGTAACTGTAACTTAATAAACGTGAGATTATTCGCGAACCTCGGCTAGAGAGATTGCTCAACACGTTCACTGCCGCGTTGGTCACCTGTGACCGGAGATTGTTTCCTCGATGGGACCATGGTAGTGTGCCTCAAATTTAGAATTTTAACATCATAGATAACTAGACATTATCTTGAATTAAGAAAAAATTATAATAAAGCATAATAAGCATAATATAATATTATGCTTAACACTAGGTTTACGGACATTTCTTATATACCTACCTCTACGAAACCGCAGATTTTCTTTAAAAACAACATATTATACACTGTTAACTTATAAACGAAACTATGTGATATTTATGTGAAATTTATAATAATCATAAGTGGTAGGAGAGAAATCTAGTTCCTGTAATTTTCCTTGTAATATGCGTCAAAACCACGCGTCCCGTAAACCTACTGTTAAACAGGTAAATTGTAAAAAAGATATTCCGTTCAATTCTTCTTCACCTCGCCGTGTAATTGGAACTGCGGAATTGTTTCGGACAAGTTTGCCTTCTACCAGTAGGATAGACAGGTGTAGAGGTGATCAGAGAGCCCGTAATCGTGTAAACGTCGACCGAGTAAATAGAGAAACACCGGAGACGAAGTTGTAGATAAGCTCGAATCAGATCCCCCGTTGTAGCATTCATTTAAGGCGATTTCGCATTAGGCCGCCCTAGGGAGCCCCTAAACTGGGTCGACGTTGCCTCTGGCACCTGTCGATTTCGTTTCTCCTCGCTTTTCTCGCTCTTCCTTTCTATTCCGTAGACGTGTGTTCGGGTTCCATTTGTCCTAGTTCTTTATTGAAATCTACCGTGTTATTATCATCTCTGCTTCGGCGATATTAGCTGTAATTTCTCATTTCTCTCGAGTCACCCTCTAGTTTAAGAGGCTCTGTTTGGATCTGTTAGTGTGAACAGAGATCTATCAGAGACACGCCAGATTTTTCCCCTTTGTCTCTTGGTATCCTTCGACGGATGCAAATTAACCGTCATAACCGAGCAACGAAGCCCGGCTGTCATCGATCGATTGTGCAACGAACGATTGACTCACGGGGACTTTTCAACGAGGCGGTGTTCCAGGTAACGTGGCTAGCGAGCCAGAACATTGTTGCGTTTCCGCGAAATCTGGGTCACCTTAACGATCAATCTCATCGTTTTCCCTATTCGGCGGCGTCTTTTGTCCTATCGGACACACCACGTCCACGAGGATTTCCATTCGGGTTCGTTAAAAGCCCATTTGCCTCGATAATCTCGTTATCTCGGTAACCAGACCATTTCCTACCTCTTCGAATACACTTCACCAAGGTATACCTACCGTTGCAATCTTTTTTCACTTCTGAGAAATATTTGAGATATCTGTTACGCGATGTCTCGATTAAATTCTCGTTTCTCTTTATCGGAGGAGAAGTTTCTACCTCGTCGTTTTATTCTAGGTTTGTAAATGTGATCTAAGCTGTGTGTGTGTTCTGTGTCAATAAACGTAGCACGGTAGAGACGTATAGTAGATAACAGCCACTTTGCTCGCTGTCTCGTAATCAATTAAACGAAAGTCGAAGGTTTAGAGCGGCGTAGAATTATGTTCGTTCGCGGCGCAGAACAATCGTCCATTGTTGCGCAAGCATTTTGTAAATACAATCGGACTCTCATTAGAGACTCCGAGAGCGAGTAATCGGCCGTCGTTAACCAGAGCTACGTTCTTAGCGCCGTGACGGTCGTCGAGTCACGGGAGAAACTCGTTATAAAATCCCGCAATATTCCTCGCGATCGTCGCTCATCCCTGGTGTATTCTACAAGGACGCGCATCGTTCGAATACACGATAGGAGAGAATCGAATGAGTACGACGAGTGTAGAAGGCACTCGTTACACATTCTCCTCGAGCAGAGCTAAGTCGCGATAGATCGAGGGAGAGAGAAAGATGTACGATGGCACACGGAGATTCCATTCGAATCACGAAGCGAACGATACGCTCGAGACAGCGCGGAGAACACGAGAGAGAGAGAGAGAGAGAGAAAATCCGGGGAAAGAGAGGAGAGACAGAAAGAGACAGATCAGAGAGAGATAGAAAGGAGAGAGAGCAGAGAAAGACAGATCCAGGGAGATATAGAGAGCAGAGTCTAGGGAGAGAGAGAGAGAAGAGAGAGAGAAAAATACAACAGAGTCTGGGAGAGACAGAGAGCAGTGAGAAACAGAGTCTAGAGAAGAGAGAGTGAAAGACACAACAAAGTCCAGGGAAAGATAGAGACAGTCCAGGTACAGAGAGAGAGTGGTCGCGCAGAGTCGAGACTTTTTGTCGGGCAAAAACGGCCGAGCTCATCTGTCTGGATCCAAGATGGTGCAGTCGGAAACCTAATTTCTCGAGCAACCTCTGCTAGCCCGGCTAATACGATCGTCCGTGATCGTCTCATTGAATTTCGATCGGGAGAATACGACGAACGAGGGAGGGGAACAACGGTCAGTCGAGGCTTCTGGCGAAAACGATGGAAGGAAGATAGAGAGAGAGAGAGAGAGAGAGACTAAGGAGGAGAAAATCGAAGGGTAAGGTGGTCCAACCAGATCCTTTTTCTGAAACAGGTGCACCAACCCGCCATCCGTTGAGGCGTGTGCCGGCTAACTGCACACCGTAATAACACACGCTCGATCCTTTATGGACAGCGCGCACGCACACATTTCCATAAACACAGGCTTGATACATTGATCGCGATAGTTGCCTTTATGGCTGCTTGATCGAACGTCCAACTGATCTGAGATCGAAAGCCAGAGAAATGTGGGAAGAAACGGCAAGCCTGTAACAAAGTTCCTCAGATGTTTCAGGAATTTACAAAATCCATCCAAAACGTATACACACTTCTTTAATCACCGAATTAATTCTTCCTAACGAATACTAAATCTCTCTCTAGGATCCATCGAACTGACTCAAACACCGCCATTTACATCTCAAACACGCCGGTAATCGAATCGACTCCTCTTCGTAGACACATTCGAACGATCCAAGGTTTAATCAAGGCTCAATCAAGCCTCGATCCAGAGTTTAAAAACACGAAAGAACGACGAGAGAGGGTGCCCGCAGGAGAGACACGCAAACGAGGCACGTAGACGAAAAACGGCCGGTAGCTAGAAAGGACACCGAGAAGAGGTAGGGGACTCTACTAGCATAGGAGAAAAAGAGAGAAAGAGAGTGAGAGAGGGGCGGCTCGAACAAAAGGCATCGGTACGCAGGTGAGGCGACCGTCTGCTTAGCAAGCTGCGCCTCAGAAGCCCCTGTTGGCGCGTGTGCGACTACCAGCAGGCAGAACTCGACTGTGTGGCAGGCAGCAATGGGCCAGGGCCCTAAGCGGGGCCCGAGCGTGCCTCAGTCAACCGATGCGCGTCACTGCGAGTGTAACGCGGTCGACAGCCGCTTCCGTTTGCCCACGATTATTCGTACTTTTTTTAAAGCCTCGAAAAAGTTCCCTTTAAAAACATCACTTGGAACGGAAAACAGAGAGAAAACGATGTCTCGTCGACGAGTACTATGAGAAATATCGATGAAGAAATCACGAGGATATATCGATATAGGTGTCGTTAATAGTAGTGGCAGCGGCGACGACCTTGGAGTGTAAGAGAATCGAGGGCAACGCGATTTGCATGGGCGACGATCGATGGACGCGGTCTGTTCGATTTCACGCGGCGCTGCCGGCGTTTCCGATCCAACGACGAACAAAAGGGGAGATTGATCGCGATCCTTTGGCAGAAGCGACCCGTGGAACGCGCGTACACGCGCGATCGCGAGTAACATGAGCCAGCGGCACTACTATCTCCTGCAACCTGGACGATAAGTCATGCTCGCCGGATTCGAGCTCCTCCAGACCGCTGTCAACTATCTTCTGTTATCAGGTGCGCAACGTCGAACCCGCCTGGCCGATTGTTTCCGTTGTATTGTGCTCGAGTAAGATGCTCGAGGAGGAAGTTGTATAACCCTTTAACAGTGTATTCAAAGTGACGGTTCAGAATCTTCTGCACGTTTATATGTGTATTTTATCGTTTTTTTCGTAAGTTCGAGGGAGAAGGATTTCTGAGTTGTAAATTTGGCGATCTGGATTAGCCGGCCTTTGTCAATATTGTCAGACTTTTCTGTCAAAAATCTCGTTTTTCGGTGAATCCGAGAGTCCCAGTGCTGTACACTTTCGGTGAAGATGAAAGTCTCGCGTGTATAGTCGGTGGAAGAAATTAATTCTGACTGAGGTTTCGGGTCCTTATCTTCTCAGGTTTCTGTCGACGCCTGTCAATATGTGCAAACTTTGACACCTGATCGATTTTACGATCTTATTATTTCTTCCACAGACTATACACCGGGTTCCTTTCGCAGTCGGGAAGTTCTTAAAATCAGTGAAGGTTTGAACCAGTTTTATAGCAATGCAATTAAAGCTACGATACATTATTAGTTCCCTGTCTCCAAGATACAACAGTGACACAATTTCGGTGACACTGTGATTCACATCGATACCAATTTCCGAATATTTCTTTGTTCAGACGTCGAAGACTCTCTGGCGTTATCTCTCCTCTCTCCAAGTCGCAATACAACGTAACACAATTTCAGTGACACACAGCTACACCAATTTCCCAATACTTCCCTATTCAAAAGTGAAACGCTCCCCCTTGGTGTTTATCCAAGACCTTATCATTCCTCTACTCGCGAAGCAAACGAAAGAACACGTCGAAACGCCGAATTAGCGTAAAGTGTGTCATCGTGTACGAAAGAGAAATTCCATCGATAAACATTAACGCTCGCCCGTGGTTGATCGACACGTAGCGAGGAGAAAGGCAACTTTTCGACGCACGTGACGTCGATATTATGCAACGATATTATACCAGGCCGCTAATTGTTCGTACGGTATCGAGCGCGATTGCCTCTGTCATTGATTGATCGCGGCGGGTATAGTTCGCGCGCACGCGGTACTCGCGACCGCAGCGAACAGTGATAATTAGCCAGTGGAACATTGCCAGGGAATTTCGTAGCTTTTGTTCGAACGCCGCGGCGGCAGAGTTATGACGATCGGCGTGTAGAAATCGTCTCTCTCGCTGTGACTCTCGATCCCGCGATAAATCATCCCCCTAATTGGACATCGCGACGCGTCTCACTCTCCGGTAATCGTGTATTAATCGCGCTACATATGGAATTCATTAACGCAACCTGTACGATACTTCGCGATACACGCACGCACGCGCGTGTTTTTGTAGGATGTATTTTACTTGGAAGAATCTCGCTTATCACGCGTTCAAATCTCCCATTTCCCTGGTATTAGCGTGTGTCACACGTTAGATCCTCGCGACGAGAGTAATTACTGCGACAGCTTGTGAAATCTATCGAACGTCTCTCTTTGACAAGGATCATGCTTACACCTGGATGATGTAGCTTCAATTGGAATATTTATGAACTTGTCCCAGGTGAGAGACTCGACCTTTTAACTGTGCCGTGTGTTAAACGGACATTTTTCGCGTTGGAAATTAATTGTAACTGCCGCGAAGATTGAAATTCAAGTAGCTCTCGTCTGTGACATGGTGAATGTCTCTAAGATACTGTATAACGGGTGTCTTAATTTTTTCGGATGAAACTTTGCGAGTGTGTTCTATGGGTGCAGGTGAGAGAAAATTGTTATGTACACATGGGTGGTTTGAAGCTTCGTTAAAAAGTTACGACGATAATGGGAAATGCAGGGGGAACGCTAACGGGTGTACGATTATTATGATACAAAATAGGAATAGGTCAGCGGTATGTATACGTATAGTTTGTTTATACGAGCTGTGTTTACTATCTGAGGTCGTTGAAGGTGTTGAATGTAACTTTTTCCAATGCCATTTTTGTTTTGTATTATGATAATCACAAGTTTGTTGCTATTCCCTTAGTATTTTTTCTATAACTTTTTAACGAAGTTTCAGACGACCCATGTTTATATAACATTTTCTTCTTACTTATATCCATAGAAGATTCTAATAAAGTTTGGTCGGAAAAAATTTGGACACCCTGTATATAAGATGGGCCATGCAAATCTTCTTTAGTTAAGGTGGTACCAGGAAATGTTTATGCATAATTTAAAGCTTGTGGAGCTCACAAATATTTCAAAGCAACCTGAAATATTGGTAAATAGCAGTATATAGGGTGTTTTACCTAATTATTTTCACTAGCTAGTGCAATTTGAATTTCTTAAAAGGGTGAATAAGATGGAAGAACAATTTTCTTATAAATGCCACTTTTTTCGGTTTTACTCAAGGTGTCACCTGTATTTTTTTACATGAATGTATATAATATGTTTTGGAATCTAAAATTTTAAATCAAATATGAAACTCCTTTCACTTTTTGCCATATCTTGCATCAAAAGAATTAAGAAACACCATAACTAGAGAAGATAATTAGTTACCCTGTACAATACCGATAAGGATATCTCTCCATGATTCGTAAAATTTTATTCCAGCAGAGAATGAGAAGTACGATCGAATTCTACGGTGGAGTTGCGTTGTCAAGGCGCAACCCTCTCTTGCGAGGTCGAGTTCCCCCTTTTTTCCACGTCTCACCCTCTCTCTCTTTGACCCAGTCCCAGCAGCCTGTCCTCCTCTCTTAACAGCCCCTTTCCCATGCGTGCATGCGTGCCTGCGTGCGTGTTGCTTTCCATTGTTTACGCAATGCCTCCTCGACCAGGTTCGCGCTCTGCCTTCACCTCTCTCTCTCTCTCTCTCTCTCTCTTTTCCCTCCTTTCTCGTTGTATTTCTAAAGGGGAGAGAGCTAACTCTCTGTCGGAAAGGTTACGTCGAACGAATTGATCCACGCTGAGGGATCTCGAAGGAAAGATTTCACGTTCCCTCGCACACACACCGTTAGCTTTCACACTAGCTTCACAATTGATCCTCCTTCTGGCTAGCGTGGCTCGAGTCCGATGAAAGGAGCTCGCTTTGCTATGAATGTCGTCAAGGACGAAGTATGAAAATGATTCTTTTCCATTCTGATGTCAAGATCGTTGCGGTCTATAGCTGGATTCCCGTGGCTAAGCTGCGCGATTCAACGTGTATCCAGTGTGAAATATCGTATCGATCTATCATGCGTTCGCCTAATGGCTAATTGATTCGCGATGCATCTTTGGAAATGGGGAAAGGATTCTGGGGAAGTTAAGGCTTAATTTGTTACTTCTGTGAAATTTCTGAAGAAAGGTTGTGGAAAAGAATTTGATAATTTTTAGAGTTTGGGAGGTAGAATTTCAGAAGAAAAAGCTCTGGAAGAGAAATTTGTAATTTGGAAGGTAGAATTTCGGAAGAAAAAATTCTGGAAAAGAAATTGATAATTTTTAGAATTTGGGAGGTAGAATTGCTCTGGAAAAGAAATTTGTAATTTAGAAGGTAGAATTTCGGAAGAAAGAATTCTGGAAAAGAAATTGGTAATTTTTAGAATTTGGGGGGTAGAATTTCAGAAGAAAAAATTCTAGAAAAGAAATTGGTAATTTTTAGAATTTGGAAGGCAGAATTGCTGAAGAAAAAGCTCTGGAAAAGAAATTTGTAATTTTTAGTATTTGGGAGGTAGAATTGCTCTGGAAAAGAAATTTGTAATTTAGAAGGTAGAATTTCGGAAGAAAAAATTCTGGAAAAGAAATTGATAATTTTTAGAATTTGTATTCCGAGACGTCGAGTATTGTGAAATTAATCTAATTAATAATAATATACTAATTATTAATGTGATTCTCTCAAGTCGATACTTGAGATTTAGTATGAATATATTAACTCTCGTTTGAGTCTGAATTGAAGTCCGACGACTCTCGTTTGAGTGTCTTTGAATGAATGTGAATGTAATACTTAAATCTTAACGTAACTACCAAATTTTACGACTCTAATCCAGCAAACCGAAGCTTCGTCGCAGCAACATTTTTGCCAAAGGATTTCCGATTCTACGAAAATTCAAGCTCGGTCTCTTATTTTTCTTAAAATCTCTAAACAAAAAATTCGGATAAAGATTGACGGGTAAAAAATGCGCGAAATAAAAAATCCCCGAAAGAATGTTGATATTTAAGAAACAAAAGGGACTAACGTTCTCCACTTGGAAGTAATTGGAAGAAACCTCGCGTGAAACGGTCGCGCGTATCAACGCTAAATCAAGGACAGGGTAGACGATCGATTTATCGCGCAGGTGATTATTTTTTCCATTTTCGCGCGTCGCTTATCAGCGTCGGTTTTATCGCGTTCTCCACCACAGACGATATACACAAACGAACGAATCTCAACGTAACGATGTCATTATGTCAGACTTGGACGATAGGATCTGGCTTGGTCGCCACCGCCTCGATCCTCGTCCTTGGACGCCGATAATCGAACGCTAATTAACTTACCAGATGCTAATTACCCTTCCTTTTTCTCTCTGTTTCAGAGCGCGAGAGGCACAACGCCAACAGGCTATCCGCGTAAGTATTCCACCACATTTCACTCCTATCATTTCTTTTCAACGATCGATCGATCATCGTTTACTACACACAGTGGCCGGTAACAGTTTCGATTCAATTATCTCGTAAATTTATTCCATTTAAAAAAAAAAAAACTGTCGATTTGTCCGAACGAGTGAATTTTCAAACAGAACGTGGAGAGTAAGTTAATCATTTGTGAAACGTTGATCGATGGTAGTAAAGATTTCTAACAATATTTTTATCGCGACACTTTTAACGAGCCACGGAACGAGACTTCTCCACTCGACAACACGCGGCATAGATGGCGCGCGATATTAGGAGCAGCTTGAACGAGAATTAATCCGTCAAAGACGAGATTAATTATGCGTGCTTCCCTCGTATCGGCGCGCCTCAATTAAATTCTTCCTCCAATCGGAGCTTTCCATACGCCACGTACACCTCTGTTCTTCCTTCTCTCTTTTCCTCCGAGCTTTTTAACACGCCTCGTTTTCTGCCGCCTTTCCGACCCGCGCGAAGGTAAAGAAAAAGAGACCGGTTTACACGGAGAATAAACGATAATAGTTGTTACAACGTCGAGACTCTGGGAAAAAATGCGTCGAAATCTCGCGGAGGATTCTCGAAAGTTTCCCACGTGTCGACAGGAAGCTGTGTCGCCGTTTTCTCGCCCCGCCTGGAAACTTCCGCTCGGTGGTCTCGCGTGTCTTTCACGATTCGGATCATTGTACCTTTTCAAACGGAACTTCTGTTTCCTCGGTTTACGTATGCACGATACCAAAACGATACACTCGATGCTGCTGTTTTTAGATCGAACGATTGCCTTCGTAGTTAAAAAAAGCTTGTTGTTTCGTCTGGTACGCAAGTACGATCCGTGTATTTACGATACGCTGTCGTAAACATTGTCGGTAAACACATGACGGAACGTGGCGGGTCGGGAGTCAACTGTTACCACATTCCGAGATGAAATCGCTGACTACTTTAGTCGGTACTACATGCCCGCGCGGTAATCTCGTGAATGGTTAATCAGGAGCGTATATTATCGAACCTAACTGAATTTGCATACAGCGAGGACTTCGTAACTCTTGCATCTTTGCCACCGGAGATTCTTATCTTCTAACGATTGCATTCGAGGTGATCATCTTTATTTCGTAATTCGCGGAACGTCGGAGAAAATAGAGAAGGGTATCGTGAAATTTTCATCGGGATATTAGCGGGGAATAAGATCGATACGAGGGTGTGTTTTGTGGAGAAGCTATATTGCGGTCGTAAATCGCGACGTTAAGGAGGAGCGCCATCCTGAAAATAAGGTGAAGTTTGGGAATTTTTTTGGCGGGTAATTATTAGAGGAAAGGTTTCAATTTTTTTGGAGGATGTGAGTGTAGGTTTCAGGTTTGTTCTCTAATTTTTGGAAAGAAAAACGTTGCAAAATGGAGGAGTTATTGAGGAATTTATTCGGTTAGGTCATCGGTTGTTAGTGTATAGTCGGTGGAAGCGATGTAGCGAGGTCGTAAAATCAGTCGAGCGTCAAAGTATACGTAATCCGGGGGCTAAAACAGCAATTCGAGGGAGATAAAGAGCTTGAGCCCCGTTCTGCTCGGAATTGGTTCTTCCATTGTAGTGTATTTAAAAAAGTTTGCTTTAATTGCTGACAGATGTAGGATAATTTTTATCAATACGAGAATTATTATTGAAGAGGAGGAGATAGAGGCTTACTATCGTTTAGCTTAAATGAAAGATAGTAAACAGAAATTTTAAATTATATTTTACAAATGGTGGAAGACCTTCGGTGTAGCTATATCAATCGGTGACGTTGCTTAACACTGGAACAACCAGAATTTTGTCCCTTCTGGTATATTTAGATAAGACTATACATATAACGAACGTCAGAATTAGAATCTTTAATGGAAAATAAATTGGCACATCTAGTTATTTCTTTGTTTCAACAAAAGGCACTGTAAGTATACTTGAACAAAAGCGACTTAATAATTTCTGTAATTAAAAATAAAGAAATCTTAATGCTTTAATTTACGATCCCACTGTATCGTTTCCATCAACTATACCTTTTTAAGCAAAAACTGATTTATCCTTCCAAAGAAGCTCTCCAGATCCAAAATTATGCGAATCTTCGAACAGTCGATACTACTAGCAGCCAAGCAGCGACCATAACAAAATCAGTATAGACATCTGACAAATATATCCACTTTTTTTCTCCTTTTATCACTTACCTTCTCCTCTATTTTCATACCGTAGCTTACATGAAATTTGCTAAATATACTGTAATAATGGAAGAACGGTGCCATATTGACGTCACACAGCTCCGACCGAAGCTCAAATTCCTTATTTCACTCAAACCGATCTGTCCGCGATCAGGTTTCATATTCTCTCCCGCCCGTCTGATTTTACTACCACGCTATATCCCTTCCACCGACTATACATACGACGAACGACGTCTACTCGCTCTTTCAGAGGTAGCCGGACGTCGTATCGTTCTAGAATTACATTAGCTTTTACCATCTTTCTAGATCAGGTCGTAGAATTTGGCGAAATCGGCGCGTTCATCGTTACGCTATCGGCTCGAGAAAGAAAATTAACGAGCCCCGAAAATCGTAGGCAAGACACGTTCCCGCCTTCGAACCCCTTCTCTCTCTTCGCCTCGTCGCGGGTTTTCGACCACGGTAACTGCCCCTAATAACCCTGGCAGGGTTCGTCGACGGAAAACTGGGTCGTATCGTCGACCGACGTGACTTTTTCGCAGCGATCGGGACTCGGTGTTGCGTAAACGAGATTCGACTCGGCTGCTAACGCGATTCTACGTCGTTTGCCGGTTCTCGTTATCTCGAATTCTCCATGGAGCATATACATATACATGTGTGCGTATATATAATGTACTCGTGTTAATTTAAACGTGTTTCACACGTCAGATTTAGCTATCGAGAAGAGAATTTTCGACCGGTGATAAAACAAAGAATTTGTCAGGGAATGTTGGGGAATTTCACGCGGCAATTGGTGCGTTAAGGGTTCGTCAGGAATCGTCGGGTGTCCCCAGGGTAATCAAGATCGAAGCGATCGATTCGGTGAAGCGTTTCGTAAAGGTCGATGGCAATCAGGAAGAGGCGAACGCGTTGGCTCGTTCGAATTAACACGCCGCTTCGACGCTTCGTTTTAAGGGTGCACGCGATACAGCAGTAGGACGTGTATCATCCGCCGTAATTGTTTCCTGGACGAACAGGCTCAAGACTTAAACAGGTGTATCGAAGCTTGGTATTATCACCCTCGGTGGTTAATTATTCTACGAATACCGGGCAGATTGATACTTCCATCCGTGGAACCGTTAACCTCTTCGCTTGTCATTTTTCAGTTATTTTCAGCGTATTAAATCGCTTGGAAATTTCCAAAAGTGTATTTCCCGAGTTTAACTCTTTCACTTGTCATTTTTCAATTATCTTTCGGTAAACTTTTTTACGCGACGAAGTAAGTACCTAGAAATTTCCTAACCTAACCTAATCTTTGCTCGTCATTTGTTACGTATTTCCCGAGTTTAACTCTTTCACTTGTCATTTTTCAATTATCTTTCGGTAAACTTTTTTACGCGACGAATTAAGTACCTAGAAAATTCCTAACCTAACCTAATCTTTGCTCGTCATTTGTTATTTATTTATCTTTTACATTTAGTCGCTTGAAAATTCTAAAAGTATATTCCTTAATATAACTCTTTCACTTGCTATTTTTCAATTATTTTCAGTGAATTTTTTTTAGAAATTTCCTAACCTAACTTTAATTCTTCGCTCGTCGTTTGTCTATTATTTGTCTTTCGGTAAACTTTTTTACGCGACGAATTAAGTACCTAGAAATTTCCTAACCTAACCTAATCTTTGCTCGTCATTTGTTATTTATTTATCTTTTACATTTAGTCGCTTGAAAATTCTAAAAGTATATTCCTTAATATAACTCTTTCACTTGCTATTTTTCAATTATTTTCAGTGAATTTTTTTTAGAAATTTCCTAACCTAACTTAAATTCTTCGCTCGTCGTTTGTCTATTATTTATCTTTCGGTAAACTTTTTTACGCGACGAATTAAGTACCTAGAAAATTCCTAACCTAACCTAATTTATCGCTCGTCATTCGTCAATTATTTATCTTTCAAATTAAGTCGCCCAAAAATTCCATAAGCATATTTCCCAACCTAATCCTTTCACTTGTCATTCTCCACTTACTTTCAGTGAATTTTGTTTACGCGACGAACTAAGTCTCCTAAAAATTTCCCAACCTAACCTAATTTCTTCCCTCTCCATTTTTCAATTACTTATCTTTCAACGAATTTTTCTACGCGTCGAATTAATTCGCCTAGAAATTTTCAAAAGTATATTCCCTAAACTTAACCTAACATTTCCACTCGTCATTTTACATTATTTATTGTTCAGCGATGTTTTACACACAACGAATGAAGTCGTCGAGAAGTTTCGAGAAGCGTACTTCAGTCCCTTATCGTTTAATAATATCGCGCTATTGACTCTGAAGAGAGCACGGTGTTAATTAACCGCGAAATTCGACGAATCTTAGATTCCACTCGGATGATAAAAACAGCAAGTCGTGGGGACGGTGTTTTTTCTCCGTGAAGCGAGCGACGATATGCAACAGCACGAGAGGCTCGTGCGTTATCAGGCAAACGGCTCACGGCCTTGTCCAATTCCGATAACGCCGAGCTCTCGGGTTACGAAGTCACACCACCACCCTGCCAACCTGGAACTTCCAGGGTGGGCGGTATGCTCACGGCCAAGCAGGACTGTCTGAGATGCAGAAACATTGCTATTTGACAAACTTGTTAACACCCACACTCTAGAATAATTTACAAATTAAAAAGAATGGTGCATAGTTGGATATTAAGCATATACCTACAGTATGTCCGGTTTATCTCAGACCAGTGAAATGTCTCGAAAATTACGAACGATACAATAAAATATTTCAGACGAAAGTTGTAGGGTATCGAGGGCTGCATATTGTTATGGTATTTGTTTGACCTTGCAATAATCTTGAAAAGTCCTGTAAAGGTCATGTTTAAGTTTTCAAATGAGTTTACGGTTCAAAATTTCGATCGTGAAATATGATAAACCACCGTTAGCGCTCGCTACATTTGTTCCAAAAACATCACAAATATTTTTCACAGAAGTAGTTCCGTTTACACCTTTTTAAATTTATGTAACACGATTGATCGAAAACAGAATGTCGTGCTGCATGTCTAACTGCTAGAACTGTTCGATCTAAGGTTAAACGAGTATCAAGTGTTTTATAAACATAGAACACTACTCTGATAAAATGAATTTATCGTGAACGGTGACGTGCGAGCCATTTGAAACTGTTTATCTTAGTACGGTCAAAAATTGACGTTACTTTCCCATAGTGCCAGTTTCATAAATATACAATGTGTCCTGTTTAGCTGCAAACTTCTCCCGACGGCTTCTTCACGTGGGAAAGGGTTTCAACAAAATTAACGTCGATTCACCTTGGTACTCTTGGTTTATTGATACGGCTACGCCGGACTGGTTACAGGTTTTCTCATTGATGAGAACTCGATACGGTGTCTCCTGATGAGACTTCAACTCGTACTAGCCGCAAGCTTTCGTGGTCCGTCTCTACGAAAGCCGCGTTCCTCGCCGAATCACCCTGATTGATGATTTCCAAAACTATTCTCCACCAATCAGTCTTTCTTCGATGCATCGACACCTCTTTCCCGTTACGCTCTACACGCGCTGTTTCAGGGAAGGGATGCAGAACGACCGAAGGAATGTTTGGGAATCCTGTGGAGTCTCCGCGAAGTCGGGACTTTCTCGCGTAAAGTGGGCCTAGTCGCGAAAATATCGAGGCCCACTTGTCCCTTGAACTCTTGGAGACACCAGGATTTATGGCCTCTCGAGTCCTAGTGACCGAGTGTCGCGGGCAACGCGAAAAGGGACACTATTCTCCGTTGGAAGCAAAATAGTTGCCTGCGACGTAACCACTTGTGAAGCCATAAAGCCGGCTACAGGGTTCCCTTAGTTTTGTCCTATTTTACGACCAAACAATCAGCTAGAGTAACTGTACATATATACGCTGCTACAGCTCGAAGAACGCCAATCCACGGTTGATTGCTCGGTCTTCCACGGAATCGTGTCTAACATCCGAGGTACTTATAATCGTTTGCTCGAATACTTATCGATAGTACCACAACCACTGTACAAAGCTGAAAGCCTGGGAGTCTTTGATCGAAGTAAATACACGTCGGCAACGTAGTTGTTTCTCGGGGAATTAGTTGAAGTGGTTTGAACGGATCGACAGCGTTAAGTCGCGATGATCGGATAGGGAATCGGTTAATTATAAGTGGAATCGTTGGTGAGACAGTCCTATAATAGGATTCATCGAAACTCCGCGTCGTTCGATGGAAACGACGCGGCGTGTAATTCCTTAAATTCAATTTTCCCGCCGGTGGGGAAACGTGGATGTAGAAGAGAGAGAGAGAGAGAAGAGATGGAGAGCAGATGGTCGTTAGCTCTCTGGGATAAGCTTCTTCTCGTAAAATTAATCGAAATTATCGAATTAACCTCTGACCTTTCGGGGCCCAGGATCCTGCCTCGATTAAAGTATTCGCGTCTTCTTCGCCGGTTATCGCCAGAAATAATAAACCCCGTGGAAGTTATCCGTGGGAGAGAGAGAGCTCGCATTGTTCTCTAACCTTCTTCTTCGCTTCTCTCGTGTAAACCTACTTGGAGAAGTTGGTCGAACGAACGAGTGCAGAATTGCGCAGGTAGAGATTCACTTTTGGCAGGTACAAAGGAAATTGAGGGAAATTCAATTGGTAGAATGTTGCAAAATACGGTAACGCGACAGAGCAGGTTAATAGACGAGGTAAATTTTCACCGTCGTAAACGAAGTATAGCTGTGCTGCCATAAACACAGCTATCTAACTCATCTTCACTTTTCTCCTTTTTTCTCGTTTTTCCAGTATCCTTCGGGGTTATAAATATTAACCCTTTGCGATCGGCACATTTCTCTGATGGGACTACCAGCTAGTCGGAGCAAATTTACATTTTTCTTTTTATGTATAAGGATATTGAAAAACAGAATATTTTGAAACTGATACATTTCGTTTAATACATACTAGTTATAGTGCATAAAAATAAAACGTTTTAATTTTTGTAATTTTCCAAAGTACGATACTTGACAAAACAAAGATCATGCCGCCATAGCGGCGACATCGATTTCTAGAACAAAACTGAAATGCCGCCACTATGGCGGCACCGATCGCAAAGGGTTAATAGTTAATTTTTGACGCCTTCGTTTAATTTAGTCAGTCGCCATTTAATAGTAACTTATATATTTTATGTCAGCAGGGAATTAGAGGAATCATTGTAATCTCGGAAACGATCGCAAATTTCATACATGCCAAATTCACACGCTGAACAATGCTTGCAAAAATACTGTCGCTCGAAGAAATGCACAGTTCTTAACACATCATTAGCATCGAAATTTAAACGTAGCCATTCAAGCCATTAACCCCTTGAGCTGCAATTTATTTTCAGGCAGCACTGCTCAGGCAGACAATTTCATTTTCTTAGTTTTAAGAGGAGTTTACGGTTTTGTTGCTCAAATAATTTGGTATTAGTAAAAATAATATTTGTTTCATACATTTACACGAGTGTTTGTTATTAGACCGAGGCGAGCTCACGTGAATGTGTAAGATTCAACACCTACGAAAAAATATATGACTTCTATAGACGGATATCACTGGTAAAGTAACCGCTATTGCACTTCATCAGTATGTCGTGTCGTGCATTTACTTCACGCGATACTGGCTGCATAGATTTATACAAATTACATTGAAACTGTTACTAGAAGCATGCAAACAAATGTATCGAAGCAAAAGACTCGCTACGACTTACATATGAGCCGTTCAGTGCACAAATCGATTAACTCCATAAAATGAGAAGTCGAGAAATTATTATAAATATAAAAAATTACGACTATACCAAGTGCTTTGACACTTAAATTTAAGATTTTTCAAAAAGTGGTGTTAATCGATTTGTGCACCGAGAAATTATTATAAATATAAAAAGTTACGACTATACCAAGTGCTTTGACACTTAAATTTAAGGAGTTATTGGAGTTAATCGATTTGTGCAATGAACGGCTCATATACTTCTCATATGAAAAGCTTCAACTATCAAAAGTTTCTGGACTCGTCATTTCAGTTCAAGGGGTTAAATCCCTTAACGCTAATGCTCGTGTCTTACTTTTGCAATTTCCAAACATTATTTTTTTTCATTTTCTGTACCTCGCTGTCCTTTCTATTCTATTGCAAAACTTGAAGTCGCAGCGTTACAAATAAATGGCAAACCTATTTTTACACGCCTAGAAGATAATAAAAAAAAATAAAATTGACAATTTTTGACACGTCAAGAGGTTAACACCTTCCCTCTAAAAAACATCTCCTTTCGCCAGCTATTATAATACTTGTCAGCAAACACTTGTCTCCTCGAGGACCCAATTTTCTAATTCCACCGTCGAAAGTCACATTACAACCAACAAATCTCCAAGAAAATATTTCGCCAGCTATTTACAATACTTCCCGACATAGTCACCGAGCATCTACAAACACTCGTCGCAACGCGTACCCAATTTTCGACTTCCACCGTCAAAAGTCACATCGCAACCACCAAATCCCCGGAATAACAGATGTAGGCTTCACCTTACAGGCTCACCTCGAGGACAAAGTAAATTAAAATCCAGCACCGCCTCTGTAGAAACACCCTTAACCCAATTCCACCCCCGAAAACGATCGTCGTTACCGCTAAAAGAAATCGAAGTGTAAACCCTGAGGGGATGTGAAATGTATTGGTGGATGTGGAGGACTTGGAATGGGCAGCTGTAGGATACGTAAAGAGGGGAGAAGAAGAAGAAGCTTTAGCCCGGGTGTCTCTGAGGATGTGCCACAGCTTTTCCACGGTGTTAACTAAGTCGCGGATTAAGCCGGATCAGCGCGATCGTTGATCGAGGACCAGCGGCTCCCGTAACTCCGTTTGTTCGCCCTTAACTGGTTTTCCAGCTCCGTTTAAAACAGTCGAGTCGTCATCGAATGGTCGGGAGGAATCTCGTTATCCTCTTTGTCACGCTATTCTTCCCTCGTAAGAGTAGGGCCACCCCCGAAAATTCTTCCTTCCTTCGGCGAGAAGAGAGGAGATCTTTGTCTGTCCGCGTGTATACGCGTGTCTGTACGTATTTCGTCGAAGGTAGAGAGAAGGTGACCAAGGTTCGCGTTGCTGGAAGTCGTTTTATTGGCGTTAAATCGCGGAGCGGAACGGTGCGCCTAAGCAATCTCACTTGGAACAAGCGTGTCGTTATTCAATTGATCTCGCAACAACGCCGTTCTCACGGAATCGAGCCGTTTAGTAGATGATACGCCGCAGTCGATTAGGCGATTCGCGTGGAAACGCGAAACACGCTCCAACCTTTCGTGCACGGAATTTGCAATTTTTCTTCTCGATCTCGCGGATTCTCGTGGATTTTGTGAAACTCGAAGATACAAACAGAGCGAAACTTCACTTTTTTTAAATGATAGAGGAGGTCTAAATATGGGCCACTCGTAATATAATCGAAATGAAAAGCGAGATAGATAAAAATAAATTCCTTAGCCTGAGGCGCTGAAAACCCAATTTTAGTCGTTGATGCGACGTAAAATAAATAAAATAGAGAAGAAATAATGCAAATTATTTCGATGATTGATCTTTCCAAATGAAATTTCGATTCTACCCCCAAAAGTCGGGAAAGAAACCGCCAAAGCCTCGCCAGGATTTCCCGGAGACAAGAGAGGGACGTCGAAACAGATACATATGTGGGTGACGGGAGAATAAACGTACTCGTACTCGCGCTTGAAATCTTTTATTTAGGAAAACCCAGACGAGACGTCTGATGTCGCTCGTGCGACTTTCGGCGGTTGAATGCCTTCGCGTCGTCGGTCGGGACCCTGGCTGCCCTCGGAACGGATCTCAAGTGTCTCCCCGCTTTCCGAGGACAGCCATCCCTTATCGGCCCGCCGCGACATCGACAGCGGCGAAAGACACGTCCGTTGCGTGCGTCTCGCAGTCTCGATGGTGTTTACAATGTGGCGCCGTGCGCGCTGCATGGGCCGCCACGCATGCATAAGGACGCGTTTCAAGAATAAGGCAGACTTTAGAAAGATTGTTGTAAAGTACGAACACGAGGTAAAGAACGAGGATGGGCAACATAGTTTTTAAACATTACAGTAAACTCCCGTGTAACGCGGCAAAGACTACTATTTTCATACAACGCGCTAAAGGAAATCTGCTTTAGTTGAGCATTACACTGTTTCTTCATCGTTATCGACTTCTTCTGCGGGAGTCTACTGTATTCCATTTATCCTGACTATCTTTCCACCGCGAGCGCCATCCCTTAAAGTATTTACACCACATATGGGCTACCCCCGGTCCTAATCTATTTCAGCGAAGTTTGTCTGATTCACGGTGGGAGAAAACAGTGAAATATGAAGTAGCAACTTGTTTCAATTCATTTGATATTAATTATATTTTATTTAATAATTTGCCCGGCCCTTGACTCGGAGTCCGGCCCATGCCTGATTTACATTCTAGCCCAGGGGTGGCCATAGCGCGGCTCGCGAGTTCTTATGCAAATACAATGTATGTGTGAAATATGGCTGACCGTGGGGAGGGAAGATCTGTGGGTAAACTTTAAAAAATTGAACTTGTTTGATCTTGCCCGTGGTAGTTACAAATTAACTTTCGAGCTTTGTCGTATTTGCACGTGGTGTGCCGACTAAAACTATGTTCATTTGTCGAAGGACCACCTCTGTGTTTAGAAGGACAAATAACCATTAACACTATGCCGTCCGGTGGCACCACATTGGTGCCCTACGAAAATTATCGGACAAATGCCGGTGACACCAGGTTGGTGTCTTATGGGAAGCTATCGCACAGACGCCAGTATCGCTTGCTTTCTGTCCAAGTAACAATAAGTTGCAGGTTGCAATACGATCATATTAGCAAGTTTTATGTTTTTACAAGAAATTTTTCTTTTTTTTTTCCCCCGAAAATCTCGAAAAACCCCCGGCGACAGGCGAAAAATCTGAACCAGTCCTGCCGGCGCCAAACAAAAGAATCCGGATTACGCGCGCGGACGGCATAGTGTTAACAATGACTATTTTCTGAAGAACTACTCGTACGGTTGTCAGATGAATTCTGTCGAACGAGGGCTCAAACAATTTCCAAGACACCTCAGACACGAGCCTTCAGCGGGAGTGAGACACGCGGGTTGGTCAACTACATTTTCGAACTCGACAAGGGAGGTGGTTGAATCTAACGCGATTCGCAATCATTAGGTACCGAAAACTAGCTAAGGTGACGCCCCCAAGTCAACGGTCACTCTCAAGTGCCCGTGCACCCTTGAGTGACGCGCGCGGAAACTCCGCGTGTCTCGAACAATGGCCGCGGCAAGTAACAAATCTGGGTAGCGCTTCGACGCTAATGAAGCATGATCAAATAGAAATCAAAGGGCTAGAAAGCTAAAGTATGGCAAGCAGATGTGCAGAATGGCCACAGAAAAAACGTGGAAATTCAAAGTGAAAGCAAAATGTTCGATGGCCTCCCAAGTTTATGACCGCTGCGAAAGACCGGAGAATTTGTCTGGAAACGTATTAATCCTAATGACTTAACAAAACTGATTTTTCAGTTTCTTGTTGTTTCTTTTATTATCAAAGATAAACAAATGGCTCTTTCAATTATTCTTTCCTGAAATGTGGCTTCCAAAGGTAGTGTAGCTGGCCACCCTTGCTCCAGCCCGTATTCAGACCTCCTCCTCTATCTACCTATTCGCTGGATAATACGATTCATCGCGCGTAAAAGATTGCCAAAGTAGATAACACAATTTTCATTGGTTTTCATACGAGTACCAGCGAGCTGTCGGCGATATCGTTATTTTGCACAGCTTTCACGGCGAACGCGGGGGAAAAAATAGGGGAACGATGGTGGATATGTCAGGATTGCGCCACGGCGACGCGTTCCCTCCCTTCCAACACTCTCTCTCTCTCTTCGAACGAAATAAACGCGTCGCGGTTTTCCGCGTGCTGGCGAAGTTTTATTAATAGAAGGGCGGATATTGCGAGAGGACGCGTTCAAGCGGTGGTGGACGCGCGCGCCTTTTTTTCAGCAGTCGCGACGTCGCGCGTCGATCGACGTCGAAAAGGGGCGCCGTGGAACGTTTGATTTGCAGGCGAGAGCAAGCCGGCTATTTTCGCGGTCGGCAACGAAATTAACTCGGTCGTCGACGGACCAGCGACACGCGTGTCACAAACAACGAGAGAATTAAATCCGATCGACTGCTAATTGCGGAACCGAAGAAGCACCGTCGCGGTTTTCAACCGTGGAACGCTACTTTACAAACGAGGATTTTTATCGGTTTAACCGGTTGTGGTGTAATAACGAGTCAGGCTCGGCGAACTGATTTTGGTGATGATCTGACGGGAACTGCTGTATCGGTGAGAAAAGTTTGTATTAATTCGAATTTTCGATTTTGTTTGGAAAACTGAACATTGGCTAATTTAATTAATCTACGATATACGTATTTCATTGAAATCATACTGCTGTATCGGTGAGAAAAGTTTGTATTAATTCGAATTTTCGATTTTGTTTGGAAAACTGAACATTGGCTAATTTAATTAATCTACGATATACGTATTTCATCGAAATCATGAAAGATGTAAGAATCTGCAGATGTATTACAGTTCTAGGCTGAAAGTCGTGAAATAGTGCGATTTTCACAATCTTTAACCGTTTGTAGCT
>NW_017100129.1:470222-496954 GCF_001263275.1 Habropoda laboriosa | reverse complement strand
AAGTCGTTTGGCCCAATTTTAAAAAGGTTATTCCATTTTATAGGGTGTATGAATACTTTTGTCCTCCACTGTATGAACTTTTCTCACTTGATATCATCAAGTCATAAACATCCGTATCTTGTTTCGGCGAACTGTTTATGAAATCTTCTCCCTGTGCTTTTCAAGAGGTGTCCTCTCGTCAGTTTGAAACGTGCATTCGAAACATTCAGAACGATATCTTCCATTTAACCCTTTCGTTGCGGCAGTCCGCTCCGCTGGAGTGACGCCACTGAACGCGTGATTCTTGTCCCGATTGCTTCCAAACCAGTGCATGTTTTATTTTTGGAGCAAAACAAATGAAGATCGAACCAAAGAATGACAAGTGCCATCGATGTGCAAGATGCATACAAACAAAAGAAACAAGAATATCGCGGGGCCGGTGATCAAGCGGTACCACGCTGACGCCGGCTACAGCCGGCGCTCGTACACACAGGTCATCGAGTGGATGCCGGCTATATCCGGCGCTCGTATACACAGGTCATCGAGTGGATGCCGGCTATAGCCGGCGCTCGTAACGAAAGGGTTAAGAAAATTCAAACAACGAGTGTCGACGAAATTCATTTTACAGATATTACAGATATTAAAATGACGTTGGTTCGCTCGTCGATGGCTAGGTACGATAATGTGCGTTTTTATACGCTTCTTCGACCGTTAGGGCCCTGCAAGTCTTGGGGTGCAGCCTGCGCTGCTCCTTGTCTAGGGCCCCCTGCGGCTCGGGTCCCGCGGTCGTTGCCTAGGCGCGTCTCACGGCGCCTTACATATGTTGTGTTGGATAACCAACCGCCTATTGACATTGAGTCACCAAGTCACTCTTAAGATGAACCCCATAACGCCGAGAAACAAGGTACTCGTCGACCGCTGACTGTCCCTTCGTAGTCCTGTTCAACAATTCGTCACCGGAACCGAGTTCACCTTCTCCCCCTTAATCCCTCCCTTATCGTTATAGAAACCAAGCGAGGATAGTTAAGAGCGGTCGATCTAGTACACAGCAGAAAACCACAACGTCTCTTCCCCTCGTGAAGTTCGCGCCTTGTAAATTCGGAACCCGCGAGTATAAGTGTCGTCGTTAAAATAAAAGTTATATTGGTAAAATAGAATCGGTGTTAACATTCTTCCCCGGATTCCAACATTTGTAACACTATTTTGTTACACAGTGCAGACACAGCTTCGTATCCTTCCTATCTGTAAAGAATAATAAAACGACAACAGAACGAAGAATCGATGTAACTGTAATAGGAAAGCAACGATGCAGTATTCAATCAGTTACGATGAATTATTCGACGAACACGGTATATATTGTACTTTACAATTCATATTTGACAGCAGAAGAATCGCATTCAGGCTACTTTCATATTACAGTCAACCCTCCTATAACGCGATTAATTCGTACCGCGTTATATGGAAACCGCGCTATAAGAGACTCAGAATTAGTACGAATCAGATTGATTCGTACCGCGTTATATAGGAACCGCGTTGAGTGAAATTCGGAAGTAAGTAAAATCACTTGTTAATCAGTTTGATTCGTTCTGCGTTGAATGAAAATTGCATTCTCAGAGCGTCAAGTTACGGTGCATACGGTTGTGGAAAAAATTTTACAAGCACAAAAGGCAAGATAATATGTTAAGTACAATAAAATTATTTTTATTTAATCGAAGAGTTGATACAAAGAAATGATAAAAAATATCAAACTAAAACTAAACTAAAAAACTGTTTTTCAACAAAACCAAGAAAATTATGTAAAATTGTGTAACATAATTTCATGTGTATTGAACGCTCTTAACACTCATCCTCGCTTTCAAATATGAGTGGCCTAACTCTTCGTTTTTTAATGGGCCAAATGTCTTCCTCATCTGACAAATCTTCATGTTGATTTTCAATCTTAGCTTTTTTTTCTAACTGTACTAAAACCTCTCTATACGGAGCTAAGCAGTTTCTTAACTCTCTTTTAAACTTTGCGCTGCGCACCATTGAATGATCAGTTTGAGCGAAATGAAGTTCTAATTCTTTATCCAAATTTAGCCCTTTTTTCACATCATATAAATTGAGATTTGGCACCCATTAAAACAGAACACTGTGAACGATCTCGCATCGTTTCTTCGGCTTATAGGGGAATTCCCTGATAACTGAAATTGGAAAATGGTGACGTACCTTCACCAAAAAGAAGGGAATTCCCCGCTAATTTCAACTGTAAAAATTTAACACATAGATAAATTCATGCTATAGAGAATCTTCTTAAACCAATTAAGTTGATGGAATGTTGTTGAACGGAAACCGCGTTATAGGAGGGCCGTCGCAATTTTGGCACCGCGTTATATGGAAACCGTGTTATAAGAGTACCGCGTTGTAGGAGGGTTCACTGTACTACACTATTTTATTCCATAAGTACACGTGAAAATAAATTCGACACGAAAACTCGTGCTATGTTTTTCCCAAAGATATAACGTACAGAACAATTCTTATCAAAATGATCGTGCAAAAAGAAATACGTTCGACGAATCAAAACTCAGGAATCACAGAGTTAGTATTCCAAACGCTTTCTGTCGGAAATTGTTTCCGTGAAAGATTGAAATCGAGGTTTCTCTCGATTTTCTTCCGTGGATATTATCAAACGTACCTCGAACAACGCGAGAAATATTCACCGTGAATTCGAGACAGCTAGAGAGAGAGAGAGAGAGAGAGAGGGAGAGAAAAAGCGGCGGTGCGTGTGACATGGACAGTTTCGGGTCCCGAAAACGTTATCCTGCGCGAAAAATTCAATTTGCCTCCGTTGGCGGCATTGTGTGCGCGGGCCCGTGGCTCTTTTGTCGCGACAACGCTCCACGGGATTCGCAGAGCAGGCTTCTCTGAACATTCTATGGTTCGCCGATTAAAGGCTAATCGTTTAATCCCGTGTGCCACGAATTCGTCGCGTTCACCCGTCATCCCCTTTCCTGCCTCCTCGAATACCAGCTTCGATCGTCCTCCACACTCGCACACTGTCCACTGTCTGTATCGTGTCTCTCGATTGTCCGGTCGTCCACGAACTAATCTTTTAACATCAAAATTACCCTCTCGACGCAGCGGTCTCTCTATCCCCGTTCGATGAATACAAACACAAAACAGAGAGAAACGCTGCAAAGAAAAGAAAAAAAAGGGACATCAACGAAGGAGGTGAAAATACGTAGAAAAAAAAAAAGGAGAAACAAAAAGGGGTGCAGAAGATACAGGACGACGAAAGGCGACGCGGAGACAGACGTTGGCGCTTACGCGACGCGGAAAGTGAGAAAGGGTGGTCCTGTTCGTTGCAGAGGGGCGGCGTGTGGGTGTAGAGGAACGGCGCGTGTAGCGAGTGCAGCTCGTGGAGGTAACTCTAGGATGCAGATGGCGTATAACCAGAAGCGGCTGAGGGGTTGAAACGGGACACCGACAATCGTTGGTGGAACTGCAACGGAGGAGGGTAGCAGGGTGTAGGAGTCGGAGGAAGTCGAGAGAAGAGAGACAGTCGAATCGTGGTGAAGCAAGCGGAAGTAATAAGGGGTTAAAATGGACGAGGGGAGAGGCGGAGGGCCGATGTTGGACGGAGGTCGTCGGTGTGACGGAGACGGTGAACGCGTGTGTATATGTACATTGTCGGCAGGGGAAAACGTGTACCAGAGGGGGTTAAAAACGAACGAGAGAACGAACTGTGGCGTTTATGTGTGTGTTGGAGGTAGGGAGAAGGAGATGGAAGCTGAAAGTGGAGGAAGAGAGAGAGAGGACGTGGGTCGAGTTAAGAGGAGACGGAAGGCTTTGCCGTGGCGAGAACTAGAGTGGGAGAGAGAACGAAGAGGGATTGGGAGGGAAAAAGGAGGAAGAGGAGAGAGAAACACGCTGGTATACATGCTGGAACTTCCGAAGTTATTCGCAACAGGCAGCTTGCTAGTCTGCCTCGTGGAATTCTACGTTCCACTACCACTCTGTCTCTCTCTCTCTCTCTCACTTCTCCTCTCTCGTCTCTGTGCTTCCATCGCCACTTCCAACGGTTCCACCGCCATCCACCCTGCCCCTCGTCGTTGCCTGGTCCTCCGTTGCTGCTGTTGCTGCACCACCGAACGCCCTCGCTCCCTTCCTTCCATACTTCCTCCGCCTCATCGTCCCTGTTTTAATGGCCAGCAGAACTTACTATCGCAGTCGGCGACCGCCACCGTCTATAAATGCGCCCGGAACGAGGAATGCGATCCCCGTTTTACGAATTGCCCACCCGGCGTTCTCTCGCGATCCCTGCCTCCTTCGCGAGCGACGTGCACCTCGTTTTAATTATTATGCAACTCGAACGAGCGTGACCAACGTCACTGCGCGCACCAGAAAATCGCTTTAATTGCGCCAGCATCGCTGTTTTACGTATTCCGACAGTTTTCTACCCTTTGTCTTCTCTCTCTCTCTTGCTCTCCTTGGATTAATTCGTCCAGCGGAATTTCATCGGGACGGATGACAATTTTAAACGGAGCAGCAGGTCGTTATTGTTCGTTCCGAAGAACGTCTGGTATAGGGACGATGACGTGGTAACAAGTTACGCTGTGGTTATGGTGGGTTGCACACACTCGTTAGAATTTTTCGACGTATCGAGTTCGTTATAATTCCAGTTCCCTCGACGCTCACCTTTTTCTCAACTCGATGCGCCAGAAATGATCAATTGTACATTTTTTTAAGTTATTTCCTAGGCGTATGGAAATGAGTTTGCCATTCATTTGTAACGCTGTGACCGCAATTTTTGCAGTAGAATAGAAAACATGGTATTAACCCCTTAACGCTCACATTTTTCTCAATTTGATGGGCCAAAAATGATCGTTTTATTGTTTTTTTATTATTGCCTAGGCGTACGGAAATAAGTTTGCCATTTATGTTTGCAGTAGAATAGAAAGGACAGGAAAGATAATAATTCAACAAAATTGCACTTTTTCAAGGATTAATATGCACGTGTAAAACACAGGCAAGTGTCAGAATTCCAGTTCGTCTGAATACTCATTCGCTATAACCACACACCAAAAATGATCAATTTAATTTTCTTCTAATCATTTAACGCAGTGACTTCAATCGAATACAAGGAACAGCGCAAGAAAATCATTCGACAAAATTTCACTTTGAGGATTAATTGTGTACGTGTGTGACACGGGCAGGTGTCAGAATTCCAGTTTACCTGAACCCGCGTTCACTATAACCACAGGCTTAACACTTCAACGTTCTCATTTTCCTCAGCTTGACGTGCCAGAAATCATCAATTTTATTTAATTTTAATTATTTAACGACTTCAATTTTCGCAATAGAATAGGAAGGAAATAATTCGACAAAATTGTAAGACACGTGCGTGTGCGTTACGGGGTTAATGGATTTTCAAACGTTCCCACGAGGAAAAATCGATGCTCTTTCCGAGCCGAGCCGGGGGTGCGGGGAGCTTCTATCTATTTTTCAATCTCGTACAGTTTCAGCAATTAGGTAAACCGTGCTCTAAGCGGTTCGTTTGCTTACGTGCCTCCCCGCGTTTACCCGGCTTAATTAATTCTCGCATTGGTGGCATTCTTTGGGGCGGAGATTCATCGAGCGGCCGCCCTCTAGGCGGACAGGAGAGCACGTGCCGGCGCCAACCGCACCGGACAGATAGACCGACGGATGAGCTAATGGATAATAGGCGAGCCACCGAGCAACGATTGTTCCGATCCGAATGGACGCCTCGTGCACCCCTCTTCACGTACATACACGCTCGAACTCTGCGCGTTTCGCTTCTCTTTTCAGAGAGCCTCCTCCCGCCTCGTTCCCGGAAAACGTCGCTAGACGCTTCAATTATCCAGACAATGGACACGCGTCGTACTCCTGAACCGATGTCACGTGTGTACCGCGCCTCTATGAATTCCGAGAGGAAATTCATCGATTGGAAAGATGCTGGATATAAGGGAAATGATTTGGAAGGAGAATGCAGAAACGTGTTTAGCTTTTTGGAAAATTTTTCATCGAGGAGGATTTTATTCTTTTGTTGTATTGAACCCTTGGCCTGCGATTTTTAAATGGTTATTTTCTCTGAATGCTAGGTACTTAACCCCTTTCATTGCTATTGGCGTTTTGAGTATTTGCCCGCACTGTGCCTTTCAAGTTGATTAGGGACGGGAACCTGATGAAACGTCAGGGCTAAGCGAGCAAAGAAAGAGAGATCGTTCGCTACACAAAGCTTGGAAATCAGAAAACGAGACACGAAACAGAAGCTACAACTTGGAGGAAATATGAAAGAAAAGAAAACTAAGCGAAGGAAGAAAGGGAGACAATGCGGGGATGAGTGAAAACTCAAGAGAAATAACGACGAACGATGTGCCTTTCAAGTCAATTTAATCCTTAATTTTTGCCCGTTGCGTACTTCCACCACCTTAATTTTCGAAACGGTAAATTTTGTAATTTTGTCAAATATTTTGAAACAGCAAAACAAACGATTTTGCAACTGTCGGAAATTAAGAAAAGAAAGAGAAAATCTGTCGCAGTGAATGGGTTAATAAAGAGACCGAGATGTTAATCTTAATTAAAAACTTTTCCTTTATTGACACGTTTTTTCACTTTGTCTTCTTTAGCGTAACAATCTGACAACACAGTTTGCAACCAAGTCATGTGAAACATTAATTCACACACTTCACGGTCGATACCACCTTGCACGTCGATCCTTTTTTAAATACTTTTTTATACACGTGTGCTTTTTAATTAATAATTCTCAGACTTGTAAATTCCAACTAAAGTTAGGGTCAAAGTGAAAGTTTATTGCAAATAGAAGTTACTTTGTAGTATATTGACCGTAACCTACACCACAAGTGCGATTTCTTATTACAAAGCAAAGGGTTAACTTTTTTACTAAAAACATGGCTTACACTTGGAAACCTGAACAGTAATTACTGTGTCATACCAGGTTCTGAAAGCCTAAAATCTTTGAAAGCATTGACATAAAACCATTCGAACGAATTACAATTGAATAGACGTCTAAGATTGCTAAAAAGATTTCCAGAAAAATTGCTAAAGAGCCCTCTATTAAGGGAAAATTAACAGTGTAGCAAAACTGAACGAAAATTTCTTAAAACCGAATATTAGAATAAAATATCACTTCTGAACAATATGGCAAAAAATGATGGCAGATTCACCTAATCGTTCGGCAATGTGTTAACCCTTTCGCGACTAGCGCCGGTTATATCCGGCATCGACTAAATGCTTCACACTGACTAGCGCCGGTTATATCCGGCATCCACTAAGCGTGTCGCATTGGCTCGAGCCTCAACAACTCAAAGTGAAGATTTATCTTAAAATACAGAACAAGGCCTCAACAACATTCCCTTCTAAGTCCTCTGCTGTTCCAACGAAATCCTCCAAGATTTTACACGGCCACAGTGGGAGCTCGAAAAACGCGAGACACTCATGGTGTGCACTAATGGCACGACGACCCGTCCGTTAGCGGCGTACCGATGCCTAGTTCCGCCGTCGCGAAAGGGTCGAAGTAACTCGACAAGTGGTACAAAAACATTAATTGATAAAGAATCCGTCAAGAAAACGAATACAGTAAAATTGAACGAAAGTTTCTTAAAACAGTATATTAAAAACCACAAGCGATAAACAACAACGAAAAGAAAGCAGATAAAACAAGCTTATTCAATAAAATATTCCACATGGACAGCCGAGAAGAGAAGGATTATGGTGAAAAATTGCCTCGTTCGTTGCCAATTATACAGTGGACCACCGTCAAAGCGTTTAATTCGATGAAAGGGCGGCCGTAATAATGTCGCGGCCCTTTATTTCTTTTTCGTTCTTTTCCCCTCTCTCTCTCTCTCTATCTCTCTTCTCTCCCCGGAAACGTTTCGCGACGGTTCCCAGCGGAGGCGGATGCGCTAACTCCTCTCTGTGGTGGTTCTGTTCGCGGCCACGCCACCGCTCGTTTACTCTTCTCGCGCGTACACGCGCGCAAGCCTGTGTTCCGCTGCAAAGACCCGCAGCGGCGGATCACGCGAGGTTAAAGAAGCACGAGCAAACAGGTTCTGCTCCTTTTCCGCGATGACGGGGCCGCGTTAACACGCTGACAGATGGAAATGGATTCCAGCCGCGAGTACCGTTTTCCTCCCCGCGATGTTTACCATTGATCTCTGTCTCCTTCGTTTTTCCGCATTTTTTCTTGCGCTATTAGCACTTTTAGAATGGATTTCTGTTGTAGCTTTCGGCCGATTGTCAGTTTCGGTCGAAAGTTTGAAGCAAGACAATGAGAATTTTTCATGAATTTTTTGTTACTCGAATCTGGAAAAATTAAGCACGTTGCTGTGGATCACTGTGGCATTAATATTCGCAGAAAATTGGTATGACATGATTCTTGTCCGTAAAAAATTTGATATCACTATGCATTGCAAGCTGTCTAAGAATATTTAGAAAGAGGTGGGAATGTAAGTAAGTTGCTATTGATCATTGCAACGTTAATTGCAAAGCTGTAGAAGATTGGTAGCAGATTACGTTTGACGTGATTCGTGTCGGTTGAAAATTTCACTGCACTATGCACTGCAAGCTGTGCAAGGATTTTGATAAAAAAGGTGGAAATTTAACGAGTTATTTTTCACCTAAATTTACAAAATTGAAGTAAGCTGCTATTAATTGTAAATTTTTCTTCGATTCGTGTTGCAATTTTAGATAAAATTTGATTCTTATTTTAGCTAAACTGCAGGTCAAAATTTTATAATAAAAAAGTAGGAATTTTCAGAAAGAAGTTAGAATCTTTTACTCTCTAAATCTACAAAAATGAAGTATTTTGCTATTAACCACAGAAAAATTAGCAACAGATTGCAACATGTGACAAGTGTATTACGTATTCATTAATCGAGTCCCTCGAAACTCGCTGCTCTCGCCGAGCAAATTCCACCCTTAATCCACTTCGCAGACATTTAAAAACTGCAGGAACTTTTCGAAAAATTTTCAAGCACAGTTCTACCAACGCATCGAACTAGACCATCTTGAGACACTTTACCAGGTATCCAGTAATTCAACTAGCAAAAGGTTAATCCACAGTTAGACGAGTAATTCGTATTTAACAATCCATTGTCTGGTACACGTAGGAACCAAAGTTAAAAGCAAACTTCGTCACAAGTACAACCTTTGTCCCACTCGTCGATCGAGCCACCTCTCCTCTCCTCGAGGACTTCATATTTTCGTAGCACAGCATCACATTCCATATGCTGTTCTCTGCAACCTGGAGCAATTTAAAACCAGCCAACCTCGTCCCTAGACCCCCCCGTCATGTCGTTAGGACGCGCGAAACGTTCCCAAGAAGAAGAAGAGGAGGAAGAAAGAAAGAGGAGGTAGAGAGAAGAAGGAGCTTCTGCCGAGAATAAGATCGTTGAACTTTGCTAAACGCCACTTTGTACCTCCCCGTTCTGCCGCGCTCCGATAGAAGATAAAGCGGCTGTCTTCGTCCCCCGGAGGGAGGAAAGAATCCGTCGAAGGTAACGAACGGCGTGGCGTCGAAATTGAAAGGGTTCCCACGAGTTCACAAGCTCTCTCTAGCGATCGTTAAAACCGTACATACACACATCGCCACCTTTTTCTCTCTCTCTCTCTCCCTTCAATTTCACTCGCTCTGGACCAGATTTTTATCCAGACTCTCTCTTTTTTTTTTCGAGGTCTCTGGCTGTTTCGAAGTCAATCAAAACTCTACCCAAACTCGATCTCGCTTGATGAATCAATAAAATCGGGTTGAAATTCGGTTTGATACGAGTTTTTCCATGGTTCGAGGGTGGCGTTAAATCGTTGATCGAGGGGAAAAAAACGTGGAAGAGAAGAGAGAGAGAGAGTAGGCGCAAAAGCTTAGGCCAGAAGCCTAGTCCAGCTATATATCCACACGAGCATCGACGAGGATACAGGACAGCGTGTTTAGGGTCGATGACCCTCGGCACATCCGCGTTCGGTGCTTCGCGTATACTTTCCCTCTTCATCTTCCAAGCGGTCTCTCTTCTCCCTGGGCTTGCCTGCTCTCTGTGCCTCCCCATAGCTACTTCTCCGCTGCTTTCCATTCCCCTTCTGCTCTCGCTGCTGCTGCACTTTGCCTGTTCTTAGAGTGCCATCTCCGGCTCTCCCTCTCTCTCGTGTGCCTCGTCGATCGAGGGTGAAAGGACCCTCTCTTCTTTATTTTATTTTATTTTTCTTCTTATCCTTTCTTGGTTCTTCTGTACCTTGGGATGGTTGGTAGGACAGTTTACATGCTTGTCGCTTTTATCCGTTTCATTTGGAACAAATTGGGAATTTACGGGGAGGCGGAGGGTTTTTTCGTGGTTTCGAGTTGTCGAGGAGTGAAAGATGGATTGTTTCAATCGCGTATGGGATTTTAGAATGTCTAGCTAATAGAGACCTTGTCTTTTATGCGTTTCTGGTGGAAGTAATTGGGAATTTATGGGGAAAGGAATGTTTTTTGGTATCTTCGAGTAGTCGAATATCAAAAAATGGACTCAAGATGGATTCGAAAGTACGTGACTATCGCGATTTCTCTCATAACTCGGTGAATTTATTGTTCAGGAAGGTAGTGTATAACGTAGGAAAAATTATCCGCCGATAATTCCTTATAGGTCGTTACCTTCAACTTTGCAATCCCAATTCCAATTAACTCGTGCGTTTTTTGAAACAGGTAACACCTGGTTTTCCTCACCTGAGGGTAATGGAGAGTCGCCTGAAGTAAGGCTTCCTTGTACTCTGACAGGAATTAAAGAGATTAGTTATCGTGAAATTATTACGAAGTATCTCCATATATTAGTACAAATTCTCGCTTTTTATACGAATTTCTGTATCCACTGTCGGTCCAATAAGCGATCACTTAACCTTACTGTTTATTCGAACTATAGCATTCGCGATTTAACATTCAAATCGCACACGGGATTCTAGACATACGGAAATCACTCTTGGGAACCTCTCCAGCGTTTCTCTGCTTCCTTATTTACGTCTAACTTTTAGAAAGATGGTCGCTGTGCCAAATAACGCAAAACGAAACGAAAGGAAACACAGAAAAGTTCCAAGAGCTGTCTTTAAAAAATACGAGATTTTCCCGCCAAATTTGTCGCACGTGACACCGCCAGGATGTCGAAACCAAATTTTGGCCATAGTGTTCTCTACTGAAAGTAAGAAGTTTACGCTAATTTGAAGAAGAAGAAAGTAGATTTCACGGAGTCAAGAATAGAGACTTCTTCGTCCACGAGGCAATTCTCGAGTCCCGATTCCCCACTGAAACATTTAACTACTGTGCACAGCTGAGAAGTTGGCGTGTGGGACGGTACGCGGGCAAGAGATATATTCCGCTCGCTCCGCCTGTCTCCACCTTTGACATAGTAGTAGGATTTCCATATCTGCGGTGGTTCCGTTGGAGGGCGGGAGACACGCTCTCAATCTACGTCTACGCCTATGTTTTGAAGTTCATCGCTCGCTCGTTATCGCTCTATCCGCTACATTTAACCGATTAGTATAGAAAATGTGTTTGCTCCATCTTTATCGTTGTGTGTAAGTAGGTTGGTCTGTTAGATTATTGCCCATCAGATCCGTGTTTCTTCTGCATGCCAGGTTCTCGGCTCTGCAGAGTACTCGACAGACCCTTAACCCTTTTGCTGTTAAGAGTGACTATGGTCAGGCAATGCGGAGCCTTTGATATATGTTAAAGGTGACTATACGTAGTCACTCAGCATTGAGTGCTAGTTTCTTAAAGATGACTACGGTCAATTAACCGCGAACTCGGTGATGAAACTGTGTTGCTACAGAATTTTTTAATTCGATTATTCTGACATGCGTTTGTTTGCAATTTGTTATGTGCTATCTTGGAGTAGGGTTATATACTGAATATACAGGTTGTCCCTCGTAAGTGTCGCCACGATTTTTCGGGCAATTCCGGTAGCCAGTGTCACATGCGTAACAGACGCCGCTTGGGTCGTTTGGCCGTACCGACGAGCCGAACAGTAACATCGGTATTTTCAATAGACAGCACCTTCTAAAAAGCGAGGTCTTAGCCGGCATGGGCAAATTACTTTATTACACCAAAAATTCGACGACTCTCACACCTGGACACCACATACCCTAAGCAATAAAACAGACCTTCGACGTCACCAATTTCAGACAAGTAATATAACAAATGTAAGAACAATTCTCCACTTTCACACCACCACCAGACACACCCCAATCACCACACACTTCCACCACCTACGACAGCTTCACAACACTCACGTAGTTTATAAAATAGCGAACACCACACGACACGACGCACAATTTTCCTGTCAGTAAGCCTAGACATTTCGCGCTCTATTCACGTCCATTCACAAATATATAGTTTTAACAGCAAACTGCTGTGCGTTAACAATCTGTCTTCCGAGCACTACCCTCGTCCCCTATCCCGAGTAGATTCCTTAAATGCTCTGACTCAAAAATAGGGACAATTATCGGTTTCGCAACAAACATATCGCGATTCGTAACACCAGATAAATATTAATTAGTTTTTAGTCGGCTACAAAATGCAATAGAAAAAAATTCAAAAAAGAAATTTGTTCATGACCAATGCTATGCTGTACCAATAGAAAGTGTGGATAAACAGCGAATTAAAACAGCGTGCGAAGAAGTTCGTCAGGAGAGCATTAAGCTGTGAGTTATGCATGTGAGTTAGATTTTTATAGGTGAACACTGAAATTCTAAATTTTTTTATTTAGGAAATTAGAACCACGGGAAACTATCAGATACAAACATTTTTGTCGAAGAAGTTCAGTCATGTCAAGGTCGTAGTATACTAGGCCTCATTTTTCACGAACAAATTTCTTTTTTGAATTTTTTTCTATTGCATTTTGTAGCCGACTAAAAACTAATTAATTTTTATTCAAATATTTTTTTTATCTGGCTACCGGAAGTGCCCGAAAAATCGTGGCGACAGTTACGTGGGACACCCTGTATACCGATAAAAATGAATTTGCGTACTTTGATGTATAATTCGTTATATACCATCTAGGAACAACGTTATATATTAACTTGAATAAATACCAATAAAAAGGATTTGCATACTCTGATATGCATTTCTTTATAATTCGTTATATACTAATTTGGAGTAACTTGGAGTAACGTTATATACTGACTTGAATAAATACCAATAAAAAAGAATTTGCATACTCTGGTACGCATTTGCTATTAATTTCCTACATACTACCTTGAATGAATACTAATAAAAAAGAATTTGCATACCTTGATATGCATTTGCTATTAATTTGTTATATACTACCTTGAACGAATACCAATAAAAAGGATTTGCGTTCTCTGACATGCATTTCTTTATAATTCGTTATATACTAATTTGGAGTAACTTGGAATAAGATTATATACTCGCTTGGATATATTCCAATAAAAATGAATTTCCGTGCTCTAATATACAATTCATTAAATACCAACTTGAATAAATATCAATGAAAAAGAATTTGCATACTCTGACATGCATTTCTTTATAATTCGTTATATATTAATTTGGAGTAACTTGGAGTAACGTTATATTCTAACTTGAATAAATACCAATAAAAAAGAATTTGCATACTCTGATACGCATTTGCTATTAATTTCCTATATACTACCTTGAATGAATACTAATAAAAAAGAATTTGCATACTTTGATACAATTTGTTATATACTGCCTTGAACGAATACCAATAAAACAGAATTTGCATACTCTGATATGCGTTTCTTTATAATCCGTTATATACCAACTTCGAATAACATTATTTACTCACTTGAATAAATACCAATAAAAGTTTATTGGAAATGGGTTATGAAAAAGAAATAGTCTTTTAACTTTGTAATATACGATTTATTGACGGACTCAGAGGAAACGTCTTTACGCTATTGAATGTTCTAAAGGACAGTTTCTGGGCACCCGAAAAGAAAGTTGGGGTCCTCTTATACCTAGAAACTGTTTACTTTATGGTATCGCATTGTGCAGTGCGTGACTCGAAGAATGACACCAGATGCATCTGGTGGATGCCTTTGTTTAAAAGAACGCGGAGACATTTTTGTCCTGACTTGATTATTTGCATAGGGTGTCTGTCGCGTACGTTCTGTCTGTTGCGTACAACAGCGCAACTCGTACTTCGCACGCCGAATTAACTTTGTGCGAATAGTTTAATTCTAGTGGACTGTATAACTTATATTTTATTTTCCTTGACTATCACACCTAATGTACTATTTATTTAACGTTCAATGTTCGTGCTTCTATGTCTTGTGTCTAACTAACTTTTCGTTTTTAAAAAGATCCCGTCGATGCCTCCGAACAAACCGCATCGCGGGGGTGAGACACTCGGATAGGTGGAATTCATGTTTCGATAGTGGTGGGGAAGGGTGGCTGACACTACCTATTGGTTAAAATTAAAGGGGAGAAACTAAGCAAAAATGCCACCCCCCAGATCATTCGTCACTCTCAGGTACCGATCATACCCTTGAGTGACGCACGGGGAAATTCCGAATGTCTCTAACAATGATTGTAGCAGACAATAGCCTTAAGAAACGCTTCGGCTCTGGTGACCATATGTATGAAAATTTACCGAAAAAAAAAAGGGACGAAGCTTCTATCTCGAAAAAAACAAGTTTATAAAAGGCAAGGCAAAAAGAACTACGATTGCCGTGGTATCATAAAGTTACTGTCGCTACGAAACGGCTAACGGCCTTCTAATAAAAATGTACTTATTTGGTATATCTCGAGGGTTAGGCGGCAGATATACGCCTCGAGGGCTAAATAATCCTTACTGCTACGAAAAATTGAAGAATATTAATTTGAAAGGTCGCTACGCGACAGTGTCGTTAGAAATAATCCAACAAAATTAATTTGCACGGTACAACAAAGTAGTAGATGCTCCAGCTCTGCGACAAAGTACAGACTCGCGTCTCAACTGTCCCACAGTACTGACCAACGCTGCCATAACGAAAGGGTTAAACCAAGTTACCCAAGAAAAGCAGCTCCCCATCTTCATCCCTGTCATAAATTTCTCCTGCAAACGGTCCTAAAACATACTTTTCTCATCTTATCCCTTCACTCGTACTGTCTCCATTTGAGCAGCATCGAGATCAACAGAGGTAGGTGAGAAATAAAATAGATCGTTCTCCGTAATGAAAGGCGCAGAGGATCGATTGGAGGTTACCGGAAGTCAAAAGGGAAAGTGTCGGAGCGCGAGAAACGCGGCGGCGGCGGCTGGGTGACAAAGAAGCCGGCGGAGGAGAAGAGGCGTGCGTGAAACAGCAGTTTCAGAGATCAATGAACGATTGTTTCCTACCTTGCCTCTCGCGTCGTTCGTGTTCTACAGGTTGCACCGAGCGGCGGCACGCGCGTTCCTTCCCCCGCGTATACGCGTTCTTCTTCTTGTTGATTCTAATCGAGAGTGCTTCGTTCGAGGAGAGAGAACCGGCTCGCGAGCTCCTTTTTTTTTTTCCCGCCCCCGTTTCACCTACACCGTTTCGTTTATTCGCCTCCTTCCAGCGGTCTTTCATTTTAACCTTGTTCCGCAATTTGAACTACCGTTGGAAATCTTTCGTTTGTTTGAAAAGCTTCTTTCCGTTTCTATTCTGTTTCTAAGGAAATTGTCGTTAACAAATTCGCGCCGGCGGCGTTTGGAATCTCATTTCGCGTCTATTGCCTTGAATCGCGTTACGCTGGAAGAGAAGAACTGGTGTAACTAATTAATATCTATCGAGGAAATTTTATTTCATTCGTGAAACCTCTGTTGTGGCACCACCGAAGAGAAATTCAACCATTTAGAGCGTTTTGTGAATTTATCTTCGGACAGATGAAAATCAGTGAAAATCTCGTCTGTTTCTTTCACTCAATTTGACGAAATATTTTTCGAAGAAACTTTACTTAATTCCCGAGGCATCTGTCGCAGCATATTACCGAAGAGAGATCGAACCATTCGTAGCGTTTCGTAAATCTATCTTCAGACAGATGAAAATCGGTGAAAATCTGAACGACTTGAAACACAACAACAATCCCTTTATGTTTGTTTGCAGGGATTTGGAGCGGGATCTGAGCCTCTCGGAGGACAGCGACGATGAGCCCAGCAAGGTAAGATCTACAAATTTCTCTAACGTCGTGTTTGCTCAGGCAGCGATAATAATTATCGAGCTCCCAGTGGAGAACGGTTTTTATTAATAGCGGCTGTGGAAGTGATCGCTATCAGCGTGGCCGTATAAAATTAATCGGTAATCGTTCCGCTTTTCTTTCACAGGAAACGTCATCGCGAACGACGAGGGGAAACAGAAGCCCCGACCTCACGGTCGAGTAAGTATCCGTTTCTCGATACGTTCGCTAGTTAATACTCGTGTTATACTCTTCGATTATCTCGTTCCAACGTTAATGTCCTCCCCACTGCTATTTATTACTTTATCGTCGATTTATTGCGCCGCTTTCCCCGAACATCACGCTCCCACGTTTCCTATTCCTCTCAGCTTAACCCATTCGAGGCCAATCACACACCTGATGTGCAATCTCGTCCCTAGGCGAAAAGAACGACACACTTCCTGTGTAACGATCGTGGATTTATTGTTGTTATTATTGAAGTACTAATCGTTTTTAACCCTTTACCGTCGAGACACCGTTTTTAGAACGTGAAGACAGATACGGAGTCTAGGAAACTCCTCAACTTCCAGGTAATTTATAAATATGGAAGACTTTTGCCAACTTTTCTTACCGACTTACCTTTACTAGACATTTTCTTAGTAGACACTGTAGGACAGAGTGGTCGGTTGTAATAATTTCGCTTTAAGGCCCAACGCGCCGGCTACTTTGTTGGAAAGTTGACTTAAAGCGCGGCAATATTTACGAGTTTTGTAGAAACACGCACTTTTACGGAATAAAACAAAGGAACTCTGGTAAAAGAGAAAATTTACAGTTAGTTACAGGCACAGCGACGATTTGTTCAGTTCTAAATAGAATGGAAGGAAACGAAAAAGACAGAATCAGCGGAGTCTGAGGCTCCGCCTCGACGGTAGAGCGTTAAACAAAATAAAAGTTAACCCTTTGTACTCAGAATTTTCTTTGCCAATAACTCCGCGTTATTTTAAGTGTTTTATTTGAAATGTACTTCCGAGGACAATTGTAAACAATTGCTGCATGACACTTCTCTGTAACAATTGCACTTCTTTGTTATAAAAAGGGGTCATACACACGTAATGTTGCTTATCTAAGTGTAGAAAAAGTATCGCGAAATATAATACATATTTAAACTGGCAATTTAAAAATGTCGAGTGTCACTCGACGCAGAAGTGCCTGTGAATAAAATTGACGCCGAGTCGGAGGAGACAAAGGAGTGCAAAGGGTTAAAGCTCTGTAGATATGAACTCTTTGCGGTCGAACTTTTACCTTTTAAACGCTCTGCGGACGCCATTTGCCTGCGGCAGAGTTTAAACAAACTCGGTTCAATCAGATTTATACGTTTTTGGGAAATAATTGACTGAGCGCGCCACCGAAAAATAATTCCGACTAAAATGCCTGCGGAAAATACGAGCGCAGAGTTAAAACCTGCGTTAGTTCCAAGCTAGGACCACACAGTGAGTGTAGACACTCGCGGTGTGTTTTCATGGCCTGATTTGTACGAAAAACGTGTACAATGTTAATTTTTCACTTACCAAACATGTTTTCACGAAGAAAAAAACAACATTTTGGCTCCTGCGCACCGACTTTCGAAAAGTCGCTGGCCTCGAGTGAGTTAGGCACATCGTGGTTAACCTACTTCACACTCTCTCTTCGTTGTCTCCGTCGTTTCGAATAGACAGATCCATTAAGGTGTTAGGACACAGTAATATTTTGAAAAAGTCGAAATTTCTTTTTTGTCTCAAATAGCAGTTTCAAGTCTTGAGAACAGAATGCAAAAGGTTTAACATGGAGCTTCGATACAAATTATTTCTCCAAGTACCGTTTCGAGGGTGAATTCGTATACCTGCGTGCCGTGACGCACCGATGCGTTTTTCAAAACGCAGTTCTACCTTAGCAATTACATGAAAATTTTACAGTTATCTTTACTACAATATCTATGAGGCATTGACGATCGACTCTTTTACATTTTCCCATTATTTTGTGAAATAGAAAGAAAAAAGTAAGAAATTTTTTACCGAAATTCAGTCGTTAAATTTAAAATATCTGGCATTTTGTTAATTTTCACAAAAATTGAAATGTGGGATCGCCAATGCCTGGAGGATATATCACAGTTCGTGACATTTTTGGGATTCTGGATATAGTTCATTCGATTTGTAGGAATCTTGTACACCAGTTGGCCATCTGGAAGAAAAGATATTCCGAGCGAAGACGACGATAGGCATAAGAACAAATTATTTTTTAAATATTACAAATTGAAATAGAAAATTCTATATTAATCGATTATTCACTTTTTGCTGCACTCTCGTTTAAAAATCCTATATTTTACCCACTTGTTACTGTGCCCTAACCCCTTAAAAATATTTAACCCTTTGGTTAGCCACGAAAGGCACACGCTTGTACATCCTCAGGAAGTCTTTGGGTTGTTCTCTTTGAAGAAAGCCTCGTGTCTAGGTATACATCGACTAAATTTGGCTCGGTTTACCGAACTGACATAATCTTGGACGTATCGTGGATACCGTTGCGCAACTGCAATAACTCACACGAGACAAATTTCCCCGGAAAACGTATTCTCTCTCTCTTCACCCGAAATAAGATTCTATTTGACAAAATACGAACGCGTTCTAGCTGCCGCGAAACTGAAATACTTGGATTCTTGGAGCAGTAATGCGAGCTGAAAGTAACATTTTCAATGTCGATTCCTCGGTGTTTAAACTAGTTGAAAGGAATGTTTCTCAATGCGTAACTCTTGTGTAGACAACCAGGTTCCCATTTCTGTATTTCATTTAACAATTTTTTGTGGTCTTATGAAAGTATCGTAAGACCGCTTGGAATCCCCAATTTGAGGACATTTTCAAATAAAAATTTTGTGCAAAGAATAGTGAGTATTAAAGCGTGAAACAACCGTGAAGATTTTGGTTGCTTGCAGAAGGGTTAAGCCAGAAATCCAAGCTGAAAGTGACATTTTAAATATCTTGTGTAGACAATTGGATTCCCATTTCTGTATTTTCCTTCAACAATCTTTTAATTTCTCTTAATAATCGCTCCGGTTCCCCACTGTTTGCACATTTTTTATTAAAAATTTCTGCAAGCAATTGTAAATATTAAAGCGTGAAACAACCGTGAAGATTTTGGTTGCTTGCAGAAGGGTTAAACCAGAAATCCAAGCTCGAAGTGCCATTTTGAATATCAGTTTCTCAGTGCTTAACTCTCGCACCCACTTCTGTATTTTCCTTTAACAATTTTTTAACTTCTCGTGAAGGTGTCGTAAAATCCTACTTTTTGGACATTTTTCAACAAAAATGCACGCAAACAATTGTAAACGAAGCTTGAAACAATCGTGAAGATTTTCGTTGGAACCAGAAATCCAAGCTGAAATGTTTCAAAAAACTGTTCGAAGACTAAACGTCTAATTTCCCTTAAACAGCCTGTCTACGCCGTTGATACCAGCGATGACACCAGCTCCACCGCCCCTGGCGCCAATGTCGCCCATGGGTCTGTCACCTGTGGGTCCTCTGTCGCCCACGAGGCCGCTCAGTCCAGCGAGACCTTCGTCACCGCCTAAGCAGATGACGCCGGAGCAAGTGTTGTCGCCTCCACCGGTCAGCCCGCTGCAATCCAAGGGTTCTCCGAGCCCAACGATTCATCAGAGACCACCTAGTCCTCCTGGTCAAGCGCCGCAGAGCTCGGGAAGCGCTAGTTCCAGCTCTGACTCGGGATCTGACTCCGGCTCGGATAGCAGCGACGATTCCGAGGACGAGACCAGCACACAGCCTGCCAAGGGTCCATCCACGCCTCCGTCTGTCTCACCAAAGAACGACAATCTGATCGAGGAACCACCACCTGCGATCGAGGAGTCGAAACCAAGGTGGAACCTTAGCTCGTTCTTCAACAAGACCGCCGTGCCACACGGGGATCAGAACACGGAGAACAAGCAGACGCAGGTATGAGTTGTTTTACGATCGAACGGTGTTTCCTTTTGAGGGCATTTTTTCACGATGTTTCTGAAGTTTTGTAACCCTTTGACTGATTTTTCGGGGTTGCTGGCGTTTCAGGGAAATTTTCATTCTAGTCTATCGGAGTCTGTAAAATCTTCAGGCGCGTTTAGGCGATTTTCTGTTTGTGTATTATTTACTGCGAGATTTGGTAATTAACCATTTAGCATCTGTGAACGAGATATCTCGCGTGTTGTTTCATTGGGAAACGAAATACATCATAAAGATTCGGAAACGTTCATTGTGGGCTGTAGTCGATCGCTGGGTAGTATTCTTTCGACACGTTTAGAAGATTTTCAATTTTTGTATGATTTACTTTGCAAATGTGAATACTGTGGACAAGATATCTCGCGTGTCTTTTCATTAGGAGACGAGATATATCATGAAAATTGATAAATGTCCATTGTGGGCTATCAAGCTTTGTAATCGGTCGCAGGGTAGTATTGAAGTTTTTTGGCACGTTTAGACGATTTTATATTTATGTATTTTATTTTGCAAACGTGAAAGCCAGGGCTTGGGTGAAACTGTAAACTTTATTTCGTAAACTTCAAACTTTTAAATTATTTCTTTTCTGTTTTAAGTTAACTTTGTACATTAACGCCTTAATTCTTTGGCTAATAAAAGGTTTTAAGGAACATTTATTTCTTAACAGATATTTTAAAGTGAAATATAAAAATTGTAACTATTTTTCACTTACTTAGTTACTCACTTACTTACCAACATCTCACTTGCAAATGTTTGGGTACAACTAGAACTCTATGTAATACTAAACGGTAAATTTGTTCGGAAGTACTTCAACTTTTTCAAAGCAGAATAACTGTTACTGTCCAACTACAACTTTTTCCCATTTCCGAAAAAGAGAAAATTTTCTATTTGTGCACAAACATATGGAGTTAAAAGTCAAGTTAGAAAAGCTAAGAGTCAAAAAAATAACTGTTACATCGGAACCAATTGAAAACTTTAACAGTTCCCTTCAAGCCCTGGTGAAAACTGTGGGATTTGGTAATTAACCACTTAGCATCTATGAACGAGATGTCTCGCATGTGTTTTCATTAGGACACGAAATATATGAGAAATATTTGGATAAACATCAGTTCTTGAGTCATCTCTTCCACGTATGCGAAGAGATTAACGAGTGTCGACATATTTTAAGTATAAACTATAAAATACAATTAAAGTAGGAAAAGAGAAACGTCAGTTTTCTTTAGACTTTCCCAAGGAAAAATACGCACTTTCGCCTTATATATAACTTACACCTAACTCTTAGCCTAAACACGCCTATACCAACGTTGCAAGTGCACAATAGGTGCCCTTTTCACGGCCACCCATGCGATACTACAAAAGTGATAACTCGCGAATACGTTTCGTACATAGTGATTGTTAACACGTTCGTTGCCGAGTACACGATAACACAAGCTCCGTCGTTAGTGCTGAATATCCCGCGATAGTATCCTTTAACAAGTGTTTTCACCATGAAGAACGAAAAAATAACAAAAAATAAAAATTGCCTGATACTTCGATCGAAGTCTCTTACAAACCTTCGAAATTTCAAAGAACTTTGAATTTTTCGAATGCCTGAGTTTCCTTGCGAAAGTTAGAAATTGGTGGCTCCACCGAATGGTTCCTTACAAACCTTCCAAATTTGAAAAAACTTTGAATTTTCCGAATGCCTGAGTTCCATTATGAGAGTTAAAAATTGGTGGCACACGAATGCTCTTTCTAATTTTCTGATGGCAGCGAACGTGTTAAAAATATAATTTGGCCACACACAGCGAACGTTTTCCTTTCGAGTGACGTTCAGTCAAAGGGTTAACCAAAAAGGAAAGCAAATAACGCGATCGTAAAACGTACGCAGCATCAGGCGAGAGTTAGAGCAAAAGACAATGTTAAATTCGTCTGTACGACGAGACAGAGTTGATAAAAGTATTTGTCTGATGGTGTAAGGGTGTTTTTAGCAGTTGGGATAAGCTAGGCTGTAACCATAAACTCTTACGAGCTCCGGAGACCCTTAGACACAGAGTACAATCGAGTCTGGAAACTTCAAGTAACTTCAGCCGTCTTCCCTGAGAACTTTCAACTCCCGATTCCCTTCCTGGACTTCAACCACTCTTTTAACAAGTCGTTTTAAATACACACCTACATGTATATATATACACTCGTATAGATTTGAACTGTCGTTTAAAAGACGAATGTTTTCAGGAGTGCAACAGGCGGGAAGGTTCTTCCCCAGCGGCGGCGCCTGACGTTAGAACGAAAGCAGCTCACGATTGGCAGCTAGACGAGGCTCTGAAAAGAACCCACAACGCGACAATCATCAGCTTGCTCGACAGCGACAGCGATCGTCCCTCGGACCAAGAGAAGAGCCAACCTGTCGAAGAGAATCGTGTGCAAGTGGAGAAACCAAAGGTAGCTGACACGAGGAAACGTGGACGACCTAGGAAACCGACGAAGAGTCCTAAAGGTGGTCACAGAACGTCCGAGGAGAATGTGAAGAATGGAAAACCTCGCAGTAGAACGAGAGGCGTAGGTAGTCCTATGAAGAAGAAGGCGCCACTCTCTAAACCCACCATCACGACCAGTGACGATGGAAGTGACGACAGGTCGCAGGGTGCATCTAGCGATTCCGACAGCGATCGACCGACCAGGGTGTCTCCGGTAGTACCGCCCGCTATCACCGAGAAGAGAAGGTCCAGGTTGAGCGGATCTTCCAGCGAGGACGAGAGCCCGACGAACGGGAAGACGAACAGTGCCTCCGAGGACGATACCACGCGCTGGAGAAGGGTGCCTATCAAGAGAAGTAAACTGGCTGACTCGCCTAAGAAACAGGAGAAGAAGAAGAGCCCGGCGAAAGCGAAACCCAGGAGGTCTAGCTCGCGGGTGACTAACGTTGGCGGGTCAGATTCTGACAGCGAGTCCGAGATGTCGGTGAGGAATCGCATCCAGGTTGCCAGGTGAGTTGGAATTCTGTAGTTTTATTTGGAAGATAGTACGGAGATTTAATTGGATACAACGTTTAATTATTTTAGGGTACCTCCAAGGCCAAGGGCACCACCGACCAGGGCAACTTCTCCGGAGAATTCTGACAGCGATAACAGTCCAGGCCCGAAGTTACAAGAGGAGGACGCGGGTAACGTGCAGGACAAGAAGAAGAGCGACACTCTTCGTAAGGTGTTCTCGTCGTCGATGGGCGGTGGGAAAGGTGGTGGAAAGGGAGGTAAAGGTGGCAAAGGTGGAGGAAAGTGTGGTATCTACGTGGAAGAGTACACTACTTCTGCGAACACGCCTACAGGAGGGGAGAGTCCGTACAAGAGACCCTCGTCCCAGGCGTCCAGCCTGATACAGTCTTTCCCGCCTCTCACTTACGTGAACGGCGTGCCGAGTTTATTCTGCAGGATCGAGCTGAGTAGAGTACCGCATATATCGCAGCTATCGAGAGGGCAAGAGTTGAGACAACGCACGGAACTTCCGGACACGAGGCCGTCCTCGAGGCAGGCCTCTACGTTGGCCGTGCAACCTCCTCGGCCGCCGACACCAGAAGAAGGGGAAATTGTCGACACGCCACCGCCTCAACCGCTCGCCACGGACACGAGGATCCACGGTGACGCGTTGCTAGTCGATGGTGACCTTAAGAATCGCGCTGTGATCAAGGGCGAGCCTATATCGGACACGAAGAATAATTGCGGCATCGGCCTGGGCGCCGGTGTCGTCGGTGGAGGTGCTAGTGGAGGTGGTAGTGGTGCTAGTGGTGCGGGTAGCGCGCCCAAGAGGAAACGTAATCCGAGTTGTAGTTCTGTGTCCAGTTTGAGTACTGTGTGTTCCGTGGAGACGAAGACAAAAGGGTCGGTTGAGCACAAAGAGAGGAAGAAGAAAAAGAGAAAACACACGGACGTTGAAGCTATCGCGTCTAGGCCATCTTCCAGTCAGGTATGATGAGATCTTTAAAGACATTTCGTTAGACGATACGCTATGTATATATGTACATATATAGATGATACAGAAGGATACGCTGTATTAAATAAGTGTGATTTGATTATCGAGCAGCAAAGTGATATACAACCAACGAACCACGAACGGGAAGAAAAGCCTGATACCAGTTTGTTGCCGCCACCACCCCCGCCTCAGCGCGTCTATTATTCCTACTTCAATCCTCAGAATGAAGTTTTGGAGGATCAGGATAGGTGGTGAGTAAACGAGGAAAAGCGAAGTTCCGGTGAGGAATGAAGAGTGAGAGAGAGAGAGAGAGAGAGAGAGAGACTGATACCTTAATTCACTTTGCGTGTTCGCGTGTTACAGGGACCAGAATCAGTACCTGATGGAAGCGAAACGGCTGAAGCACAGCGCCGACAAGGAGTGCGAGCTCACGGCGCAGGGTATGCTTTACCTGGAAGCCGTTCTGTGTTTCCTGCTCACCGGCAACGCCATGGAGTCGGATCCTCTCACGGAGAGGGCGTCGTTCACCATGTACAAGGATACTCTCAGTCTCATCAAGTGAGTACATCTCTAATTAAGCGCGAACCACCACGAAGAGTACTTGCTAATTAAAGCGATCTCCGATTTCTCTCTCCCCCATTTGCCCTTCTCTCTACACCCACTACTAGATACATCTCGTCGAAGTTCAAGAGCCAGCAGAACAACTCGCCGGAGAGCAGTATACATAACAAGCTGGCCATTCTAAGGTGAGTGCGCACTTACCGTGCCTACCTTTTGCCTCTTTATCTCTCTGTCGCGTCGCGTCGCGTCGCGTGCGATTGTGCGAGCGAACGAGCGAGCGAGCGCAAGCGCGTTTCAAAAAAACGCTGTTCTATCCTCGTTTGTTTCAGTCTCTTTTGCCAGTCCCTCATATACTTGAAGCTGTTCAAGATGCGCAAACACGAAGTGAAAGAGACCCAAAAAATCCTCACCGACTATCATCAAAAGGTGAGTGCGCTACGGACGCATTCGGGAAAACACTTTTTAATAATAACCGCAACGGCACTGCTGCTGCCTCTATTGGGCGGCAGGTTGCGCAAATTTACTGGTCCTTTTCTAACAAATCTCGTCTCGTCGTTCTGCCTTCAGCCTGCACAGGCGACACCGGTACAACCAGAGGGACAAGGAACACCTTCTTTATCACCGACGCCATCGCCAGCCGGTTCCGTGGGCTCGGTCGGCAGCCAGAGTTCCGGATACAGCAGCGGCGAATTAGCGAATCGTGGAGCAGCTTCGGGTCAACCTCAGGCAGCGCCGTACGTCAGCGTTCCACTCGGCGTTCACAACGCTATGGCCAAGCAAAACTATCAGTTCAGCTTGCTGTTAAGCTGTCACGATCTCTGGGACCAGGCGAATGCTCTGGTGACGGATAAACATAGAGGTGAGCCTTCACCCTTTCCTCGATATATCACTGGTTATAGAGAAACGGATTGGATAACGTGACGTGTGTCTTCTTCTCTCGTTTATGTAGATTTCTTCATCGAGCTGGATGAAAAATTGGGACCCCTCACGTTGAAGAGCTCGTTGCGCGACCTCGTGCGCTACGTTCAAGCCGGTATAAAGAAGCTTCGAGATCTCTGACCACAGTGGCATAGCCCCCGACCACCCACCCCGAATTACATCACTTCTCTCCCGCAGAATATGGCCACGTATCCAACGATGTACACGTAAGGATGTGTCTGAACGAGACTCTTCGTGGGCTTCTTTTGGAAAACGTACGATCGTCGAGATCGTATATTGTCGAAACAGCGTCGTAAACGGCAATGTTGGGAAGAGAGGCGTTGAATAAACGAAGAAACACAAAAGGAGAGAAGTTGGGTATACTCTCAGCGGACAAAATCGCTGTTTCCCGTGGGGTGCAAGATTTCGGTGGTCTGGGGGAGCAACGGAGGAAGGCGTTGTATCCGATCGCGAGGAGATCGTCGATTACTTACTCGCACTTAGAAGAGCTCTAATCACGTTTCTCCGTTCACGGGGGTTCACGGGACCGCGCCCCGGCATTTTTTAACAAACTCCTAGCACCAACTTTATAGTCAATTCAGAGTTACTCGTCTAAACGGATAGACGGCCAGGAGAGGGAGGATGATTGTTACGGATACGCAATCGATGCGTAGAGAGAGAGAGAGAGAGAGAGAGAGAGAGAGAGAGAGAGAGAAACCTCCTGTATTCTATGCGTAGCACGCGTTACTTATTTTCGAGAGGAGAATCGAATGCGTTGCCGGCGAGATACGCGTACCGGCAACATTGATATAAAACGGAGAATAAAAGAATAGCGATGGAAATGAGGAGAAGAAATGGAAGAGGAGGAGGAGTAGTAGTAGTAGTATAACGTTGGAGAGATAAAAAGAAAATAAAGAAGCGAGGGAAAATAATTCGTCCCTATTTTTTTCGGAATATAATCATTTTTGTAAATTGAAGATGAGACGAAATGGAGGATGAACGAAGAGGAAGAGGTGGGAGTTAGAGACCGAAATTGGGGAGGAGAAACGACGAAGAAGGAATAAGAAGTGCCACAGAAGCGCCCGTGTGTTCTCGCTTTACGGTGCGCCGCAGCCGACGTTACCTGAAGCATGAGTTTCGTCTTGGCGATTCGAGTGCGACGAATACACAAGGATATACATATATGCATATAGTTTATT
>NW_017100129.1:464322-470210 GCF_001263275.1 Habropoda laboriosa | reverse complement strand
GGTCGCGAGATTCGCGAGAGGTTAGGAGAGATAGTGAGAGAGAGAGAGTTTGTGAATGAGGGGCTGGGGGTAGAACGAGAGGTAGAGAGAGAGAGAGAGAGAGAGAGAAAGAGAGGGAGAGCGAGAGAGAGAGAGAGTGCGAGAAAGAGTGAGAGAGAGAGGGGGCGGGAGAATTAGTGTGATGATGCATTTCTCTACGGTGGAGATGCGCCGCGAGCAACAAGATCAACGGTTGATCCAAACCGATTACAACCACTATTAAAACTACTATGTCTGACGTCTGTGAGCGAAGGACACGACTCTTTTTTGTAGATAGGTTACGAAGGAAAAAAAAAAAAACAGAAGTAACTTAGATTAGATAATTAATACGCAACAAGGAATAAAAAAACAAAGTTAAACGGTAACAGAAAAAAAATACATATTATTTACATTACTTAGAGTTAAACGGGGAAATAAGTAGAGGTTCTAGTGATGAGAAATAAACAAAAAAAAAAGAATATTCAGATAATTATACATAGTGCATACACTACACCATTATAAATAGTGCGATTATTAAAGGAGGGGAAAAAAAAAAGAAAGAAAATGAAAAGAGAGAAAGAAAGCGAGAACAGACACCAGACGAAAAATAAAAAATGGGGGAGAGGGGAAACATTAGTGTGTAACGGAGGTGTGTATACACGTTTCATCCGTGTACAACCCCCCCTGTTACACGAGACGTAAGGAGGAGATAAACAAACAAACAAACAAAAAACAAGCGTAACGGATAAGTAAGTTGCTCATGTGTATATTTTTGTAAATAGGTATTTGCGAGTGCCGCCGCCTTGAGGGTGACCTGTCGACGTTTTCAAACCGGACGCGACAGGCCGGCCCGCCCCAATTTTTGCTACCACAAATCTTATCGAGAATCAGGAAAAAAAAAGAAGTTTTCTGGTAAAAAGAAAATGAAAAAATATTAAAATACACGTACACAAGAAATATTACATGTCCGCCGAATTTGTCCCGAAGGTTCTTTCCGATGTCCATGTTCTTTACAAAAGTTGCTTGCGTTACGTTCGATCTTTTTTCTTTTCTTTTCTTATCGTTGTTGTTGTTATTGTTGTTGTTCTTTTCTTTTTTGCGTTGTTCGATCGATCATCCATCGTCCGCGTCTCTCGTAATTCGTTACATAAGCAACGTATTCGTATGAAACACTTCACTCGTTACGCTTCCTTTTTCTATTTTCGTTGTTCTATTACCAGCGACAAAGTGAACGAAGAAAAAAACCGTTATGTCGTATGTTGCGCGCGCAATTTAGCGATTTTTCCTATATTTTCGCAGCTGAGGAAATGTGAGGGCTTAAAGTATACGAGGCCTGAGTGTAGAGAGAGCGAGAGCGAGAGAGAGAGAGAGAGAGAAAGAGTGAGTGAGATAGAAAAAAGGAAACGTACTTTTGCCTTTCTCGATAAAACGGCGAATTCGATATGATATAACTATGGCCATTGTAACGAGATCAAAATAGCAGACAAAGAGCGTAGAAAGGGAAAAATGTTAGCAGTCAATTTACTGGCGTTAAGAAGAAAAAAAAAAAGACTAACTAAGAACAAACTATTTATTGGACCAGAATCGTGATTGTATTAGTGAAACATATCGAAATTAAATTTCAACGAAATTTCAAAATACCTGGAGCCTTTTCTTTTAGAGTGTTTCTAAATAAACGGTACCAAAACAAGATGTTGGACCAATCTGTTATTCGTAGAAACGCTTAATAAATCACGTTGCATTGGTCAGTTCGTTGCTAATGCTTGTTTTGTGATGGGAGAGACTGATGGAGAGAGAGAGAGAGAGAGAGAGAGAGAGAGAGAGAGCAACCCGAAAAGAAAGAAGTAGAAAAATCGAAAAAAAAAGAAGACAAAAAAGTAAGAAAAGGTGAACGAAGGAAGCCAAGCATGGCGGGGAAAAGAAAACGCCGGAACACCGTGACAAAGGGATTGTCACACGAGTTGACGAGGCTTAGGGGGGCCCATATAGAGTTACTAAGCGCGGTCCAATGGTTCACGGGATACAATTTTATACCTCGTGTGCGCGTGCACACGGACTAAAGGATAAAAGAGACTAAAAAAAGGAGAAGTCTATTAAAAAAAAAAAAAAGTAATAATAATAATAATAAAAAAAATTTTGATATTTTCGAGACACATATTTATAGCGGATACGTATTAATATCAGGCCCTTCTTCGTTCTCGTCAGTTCGCGTTGAAGAGGTGACGAAGAAAAAAAAGAAAACGGAAGAAATAGAACTGTAGAGGAAACGGACAAGAGAGAAGAACACACACGCATGCATAGATACAATGTAGAGATCGAGGCTATATTAAGCGACCTTTGCGACTCGTGCAATTCGGCTGTTGCAATGATAAATCGAACGTGTCCGCCGCGCTTTTATCGAGAAATTCGGTCGCGTGCAACGGAAGAAAGAAAGAAGAAAGGCAAGGTTGGGTGCATATTCTGTGTGTGACGCGACGTCACGTCGATGGGCGCGCAAAACTCGTCGCTTCTAACCTCAGGATTATATATTCTTTACCTTTTTTTTTTTTATATATATATATATATCTATACACACATACATAGATCATACCGATTCGCGAGAAATCTTCTCTCCTTGATCCTTTTTATTCTTCGCTATTATTGTTACTACGATTATATATATTTGTTTTCCTTTTTATTCTACAATCTTTCGTTGTTGTATTTTTTAATTCTTTAAAAGTAAACATGCAATTTTTAGCGGTCTTCTTCGTATGCATACCACACACATCACACACACACACACACACATAGAGAGAGAGAGAGAGAGAGAGAGAGAGAGGGAGAGAAAGAGAGGCATTCGTTCTTTTTTGGGCAAGTTCTACGTTCCTACCGACCTCCAAAGAGATAAACGAGCGAATGGTGCCGCCGCTCTGACATCGCCGAGCACGTTTTTTGTTTTCAAAGGGGAGATCGTTCTTTTTCCAACTTCGGGAGCAAAGAAGATCGTTTATCCAGACGCCGATATACGTTTTTTTTTTCTTCTTCCTTTCTGTTGGTTCGCAATGATATTTTCTTTTTTTTTTTAATTTTATTTTCTACAACGATCGATTCACACCGGATCACGTGGAGCCTTTATTATTGAGTTATCGGTACTACGATCGTTATTATTTTTCGAGGTATTTATAGGAGTGAATGTGAGGGTTGAAAGTGTGTGTGCGGAGAAAGGTGTGCGTGGTTTCTGTGTGCGCGCGTGTAAGCGAGTGAGATTGGCGTAGAGAAGAGAGCAAAGAGAAGAAGGAAACGGTTCAAGCAACAATGCATGCGTCGCGACGACAGTTTTTGTATGTCGTACCTAAAAACACAGCAGCAGAAGAGACAAACGAAAAATGAAGCGGTTTTCGACAAAATTCGAACGTATATATATTATTATACATAATATATGTATGATACATATACAATAATCCGAGAAGAAAAATGTTCAGTTTCGATTCACTGTTTTTTTTTTTTTTTCATTTCTCATCTTACGCTGTAAACTGTAATATATTTATATACATGTACACACGACACACACGAACACCGTGCCACACAGAGACACACACTAACCGACATATATATGTAAACATAGACATGCAATCATAATTGTTCGAGGCTAACGGGGACGAATCTCGCGGGATGTAAACGAGGCGAACAGATTTTTCACAACTCCGCGATAATTCCTCCTCTATTTTCCCCGAATTTTCCTTTCGTCCGTTCAACAAGCGTGCGTATCGTAACGTATTCTCTTCAAAGTACACGTCTGTTCTCGTTAAGAAAGAGAATTTGATTCCTCCTCGATGTTTGCATCCCCCGAGAGAATCGCGTCGGCTTCGGGCGACAATTATATTATTATATTAATAGTATTATACGATCATTATTTTACTATACTCTCGTATACGGTCGTAACCGCGTGTAGTACCTAATTCGTAAACGCGTTGCTCCAACTTCACGGGGAACTCTCCTCCGGTCCTTCGATACCTAAGTCGGAGAACCATCGTCGAAACGGCGGCAATGAGGAATCCTCCCCCGGGGTGGGGACACCTCGGCGAATCTGACGGAAGGCTTTCAGAGAAACTGAAACACGGGGCGGGATCATCCTGGGGAGGGGTGAGACACCCATGCGAACCTACTCGACGTTTTCACTAGCTATATTCCTATATTTGTACTACGGTTAATAACGCGACGAAATAAAGATGAAGGCGGGGAGAGAGAGTTCGCGTTCACGAGCAGCCGTGTACCACTACTAAGTAGCAACGAGCAATGCACAAGCAATCTATTAATTAGTTACATACCCGGTGGCTCGATCGACGCGCGAGAAAAATGGGTGTCTGGACTCTGTTCACGATTCGAAGGGTAGTTTTCCGGTGATCTAAACGTGTTGTGTGAGTGCGTGCGTGCCTCGTGGGATCGAAACGTGGGGAGGGAGAGAAAATTACGGGGGAGGGGAATAGGAAGAAAGAAAAATGGACAATCTCTATATTCGTCTCTACTTTCGAACGACGCCTCGTGCAGGAAGTAGACTCTACCCTTCACTCGTGAGAGTCCCGTTGCGGTTGGCGGGGAAATTAGAATCGCGCGTCGATCGGTCACGCCTGACAGAGATCATCTCAAAGAGACGGCCAGACAGACGAGCAAACGAAACGAGCGAACAAGCAAGCAAGCAGATTCGCAGGATCGAGAGGGAACTGTTGGACGAATCAGTGTGTGTGTGTGAGTGTGTGTATGAGAGAAAGAGGGTGAATATGTGTATGGCTATGTATACGAATAAGTGTGTTGGGTGTGAATGAGAGGAGGGGACACACGGAACAAGTGCAGAACGAAGCAATAAAAGATAGAGAGAGTGAGAGTGAAAGAGATATACAGAATGGCAACCGCACCAAGGAGAGACCAAACTCGCTTAACGAAAGATAATTACTTACTTGCTTTTTATTTATTTTAATTATTAATATTGAATTTATTAATTAATTAATTATTGTATTTATTGGCGCGGAACGCTGAGCAGGGGTTCGCGTTCGCAACGCGAATCCGGAAATAGAGAGATAGAGAGAGTGGCGTATGATCAATCTAAGCACGCCCCGCGACGGCGAAGGAAACGAAGAGACCGGAAGAAGGTCCGTGCGATTCCCGCGAAGACACGCGGATCATTTACGTTGTTACTTAAATAAAAGCTCCAATTGCTTCCCGTGTGACGGAAAGAGACTCGGATTCGTTGACAAAAGGAGGTGTAGTTAAAACGAGGGTGAGAGAGAGTGTCGCGTGTGGCTGCAAATCGACGATCAGATCGTTCGATTTCGCCTCTATCGCTCGCGGTTCGTAGAAACGACGAAAGCGTCGCTCTTCTGGTCTCCGGTTGCCGAAGGACGAAGCCACGGTTGTGACCCGCGATTCTGCTCGTCGTGATCCACTCGGACGCGGGGGATTCCGCGCAGTCGACCAGCTTTCGATTCGGCTTTCCTCGTTCGATCTCGAACGATCGAACGGCGGAAGAGCAGGAGATCCCTCTTTGGAGAAGATCCAGAGAAGCGGAATTTAGAGAGAAAACGGTGAAAAAGTCGGATCGCGCTCGCGGAGCCAGGGGCAGAGAGGTATTGTATTCGATCGACAGCGACCCGAGCGCAAAGGTCTTCCCTTTCGGTGGATCCTCTTCGAACGGGAACCGCGTGAGATCTCGCAACGATCGCGCGTCTGTGTTTCACGCACGTTCGCCGCGATTGTCGTTCACTTCGGGATCGATCGCGTGGGTTTCTCTATCCTCGACGGCTGGCTCGGAGTTTTTCGCGACGTGGCGGTAGAAAGAGGGAAACGATTTCGTCGGTTTCGCGGTGTCGAGGGTCGGGGGCAGAAAGGAGAGAAGC
>NW_017100129.1:463922-464298 GCF_001263275.1 Habropoda laboriosa | reverse complement strand
TAAGCGGATCGAGAGAGAGAGAGAGAGAGAGAGAGGGAGTGTGTGACAGAGAGAGAGAGGAGATCGTTTTTGCTGCAAACGAGAAACATATGAAGATAGAGGTGAAAAAGTACCGTGAAAATGATGCACGGTGAACGAGGGAGATGACAAGGGTTATTAATTATGATAAAAATGGGTTAGAGAGCGAGAGAGAGAGAGAGAGAGAGATAGGGTGAGATTTAATATGCGCAGCTGACAAACGGTTTGTAAATTGCGTACATAAAAGAATAGATAATTAACCGTCGGCTAAAAAGTGGAGACGGTTTCACTATGTCGTATACTCTACGTTTTGTTTGTTTTGCGCCTTAGGCTTGCATTATAATTAATCTGATTATTC
>NW_017100129.1:459927-463670 GCF_001263275.1 Habropoda laboriosa | reverse complement strand
ATATGGTATAAATTGTAAAAAGGAACGTATTTACTATAACATATTCATTTTACGGGGATTTACGAGATCCTTCGAATGAACAAATTGTTTAAAATAAAGTGAAGGAATAAATAAAATATTGACCAATTAACATCCATTCATTAATGTCCCTTCAACCATGTCCCGTCTCCGATCTGTCTTCGCACGTTTGTTTTCTTATTGCAGAGCAATTTCATGGTTGTTTTTTTTTTTTTTTTTTTTTTTAAGCGAAGCGTTTTATCGGATAATTTAAATTCGAAAATCACCGATCGTTCTTTTTTACCGACGGAGCTAAGTACTCCGTTGTCGAAGGATTGTCGTAAATAACGTTCACGACGGAAAATTATACGCTTGTCAGAAACGACTACAAAGTCGATTAAAAGCACCGAAGACGTTCTCTCAAGGTGATCAAGATCGAAAAGTCCAGCTGAAGCGATAAACGGAAAAATGGCTGGTTCGCGCTTATCCTTCCTCCCAAGGATCAACCTTAGGCGCCGCGCGAAGATCTCCATTACAAACACCGCCGTCGATAAGCAAAACCCTAGAGCCAGAAAATAAAACGCGAACTCGAGGTCGCTCAGCTTCGTCACCTCGAACCTATTCCTCTCGTCGTCCTTCGTTCTTCTCTCCAACCATTTACGAACGTACTTAACCCTCACCTTGTCCCACCGATGCTCGATCATCCCGGTCTGCCACAGACGCGTCAGCAGATCGCTGAGTCGATCCTTCAGCGGCCAATTCGGTCGCGCCGCGAATGCTGAGTACTAAGTGTACAACCTGTGCTTCGAGAGACGAAGATTCTTCTTAAAAGAGATGCCTAATAACGTAGATCTATCCGCGGCACAAGCTACGTTTCTCTCCCTAGTCACGTACTCGCTGCAGTCCCAATGATCCACGGTTTCCGCGCGTGAAAATAGAACGTCGTCGAAGAGAGCGTTCTTGCATCCGCGATAAGCGTAGATCTTGAATTCAGACTCTTCCAAGGTGTCTGTCGAGTCCGCGGGCAAGTTAGGAACAGGCGAGGTGAGAAGAGACGACAAATTACTCTGGAACGAAGAAGAACACGGCGATGAGATAAACCTTGAGCGGACTTCTGACGGGAAAATGCAACATGGAATTATTCAAAGCTATTCGAAGCACCTCGAGGCTCGCGTGTGCTGTTCCTCGAGCCGTAAAAATTTCAAGGACGACCACAGTGCCCACGCAGGCTAGCACGATCGTTAGTGTCAGTGTAGGATTCGTGAAGTTGAGGATCTTCGCGTAGGCTGTCTCGTTATCGGGATACCTGGTCAGAATGCTGATCCCTGAGTTCACGTGAGGATAGGTGGTGGTCGTGTTAGGCTTGCCGAAGACGTACTGAATATTCAGCAACACGTCGTACACGCTGTTCGCCACTGGGGGCAGGAACGCGGAGTAACGAGTGTTGTTCATCACGCCAGTTAGTCGCAGGCCCGCGTTCAACTTGCTCAAAAGCAATCCGGCCACTGTGCCGTCCAAGCCGCACAACTTGTTCACGTCGTCTTCCGAGTGATCGATCATCAGGCTGGGAGGATTGCGCGGGGCCACTGCTCGCACTATGTGACCACCCAGTGTCCCTGTTTTAGAGAAGTCCAAGTTCTCGCAGGTTGTTCGACCTAGAAACGCGACGAGCTGGTCTCTGCGATGTGTTTTGGCGACGATGTTGATGTTGTTTGTCTCTGAGCGTTGTTTAAGGGGAGGTGGTAGGCTGAGGGAGAAGTAGGCGAAGTTTGGGAACTTTTTTTGACGATAAGTTACGAATGAAAAGTTTCGAAAATTGAAGCTTTTTGTTTAGTAATTGTTTGTTAAAAAAATTTCCAAATTTTACTAGATAACTGCTGAGGGGAAAGTTTCAATTTTGAAAATAGGTGACGTTTGGGAATCTTTTCGATGATAAGTTACGAATGAAAAGCTTAGAATTTTGAAACTTTTCATTTGGTAGTTGTTTATTAAAAAAATTTCCAAATTTTACTAGATAACTGCTGAGGGGAAAGTTTCAATTTTGAAAATAGGTGACGTTTGGGAATCTTTTCGATGATAAGTTACGAATGAAAAGCTTAGAATTTTGAAACTTTTCATTTGGTAGTTGTTTATTAAAAAAATTTCCAAATTTTACTAGATAACTGCTGAGGGGAAAGTTTCAATTTTGAAAATAGGTGACGTTTGGGAATCTTTTCGATGATAAGTTACGAATGAAAAGCTTAGAATTTTGAAACTTTTCATTTGGTAGTTGTTTATTAAAAAAATTTCCAAATTTTACTAGATAACTGCTGAGGGGAAAGTTTCAATTTTGAAAATAGGTGACGTTTGGGAATCTTTTCGATGATAAGTTACGAATGAAAAGCTTAGAATTTTGAAACTTTTCATTTGGTAGTTGTCAACGAAAAATATCTCCAAATTTTACTTATTGGTTTTTTATAGGTAATTATGTACAATACTAAGTGAAAAGTTTCAATTCTGAAAATAGGTGCAGTTTGGGAATCTTTTTGTAGATAAGTTCTGCACGAAAAGCTTCAATTTTTGGGGTGGATGTAAATGTGACTTTTTTGATTTTTTCTGCAATTTTTTGAAAGTGGAAGTGTTACAAAGTGAAGGAATTATTCGTTAATTGCAAGTTACATCTACATCCTCTGGAAAAATTGAAACTTTTCTTGTAGTATTTACCTACAAAAAAATTTCCAAATTTTACCTATCTTTAGACGCCTCAGAGTAGCTCTCCCCCTTGAGAATAATTAAATTTCGACCAGGTTTACGATACGGACGTGATTCCTTTGCTAAAATGCTGAGATTCAACCCCTTGTAAAAGGATCGCGAACTAAAAGCTTTATTTCAACGAAGTTCACCATGAGAATAAATCAAAGAGTCAAACTAGCGTTTGTGAAGAGTAACAATTACAGAAAATTAATTCTACTAAAATAAAGAATATACTATACTACAATTTCCAAGAGAAATTTCATTTATTCAACTTTACCAATTCTTCGGTGAGCACTTCAAACCGATCATCAATTTACAAGACACGACTAATAAATACAACTTCCCCAAAAAATTCACAAATACACTCTTCACGACGTCCATTCTTCCACTGCGGTAAAAGTTCTTCCGTGTCCCAGTATTGCCAACAAATCAAACGACTTTTCTCCAATCCCAGAGGACTTCCTTCCATACGCGAACAAACAACTTCGGAGAACCGACCGATAGATCTATCTTCTCACCAATCTTCGAAGTTGTTCCCTCTCGAGAAGAACCTCTGCGAGAAAAACAACGGCCGCACAGGTGTATCCAATGGCGAGGATATGAAAACCGAAGGAAATATGTTGGATCTCCACGGTTCGGAATCTTCTGGTTTGTTCGACTCGTCTCTTCCTCCACGCTCTGTACAGCTTCCTTCGACTCAGCTTCTCCCACATGGTCACGAGCCCAGTTTGAACCGCGTTACGTATCATGCCTGACACACGAGTGAACAGAGGCCAGTCCTCTCTGGTTACGTAGACTTGGACGTTCAGTTGTATCCTTTCGGATCGATGGAGACGCTGATTTTGGATCCTCTCGTAGAGATGATTGCAGTCGCCTAGACACGCCGCGTCTGGAGACTCGAGGACGTTGTTCTTGCAGCCGTGGTAAGTTTCTTCGCGGAAACGTTGTCGGAGTTTGTTGTCCTGGAGCTCTCTGAAGTTGAATATGGAGCCGTAGATTTGGTGGTTGGATTT
>NW_017100129.1:454756-459916 GCF_001263275.1 Habropoda laboriosa | reverse complement strand
ATTGTGAAAAATGGAAATTAACACCTTGGCTTGTAATTGTGCGTGAGATTTGTTTCGAGGGTTAAATACGAGAAATTTAGAAGCCAATAAATTTTAAACATTCATTCATTTTGCTGTTAAACTGTAAATATATTTATTGTTTGATATTTGTTACGAAAATATATTAGGTCGATGTAACTTTATTTGTTTCAGATTGGTAAATTTAATTAATACAATTGGGATTCGTTTATTTGATGTGAAATTTTTAAATTAAGTTTGTTTTATTTAGGAAAAATTAAGTACCAAGCGTGTACTTTGACGTTATACTAAAATTGGAAGAATATCGAAAAGTGAAGTTGATTATTTTCACTTCGAAACTCGAGTTAGTGTGATTCACTTTTGCAAATTCATTTCCATCGCAATGCAAATTTTGTATCGTGCTCGTTGTTAATTTTTCCTTCCATTCGCATGTGCAAACGTGTGAGCGACTTTTTTATATAAAAATAAGGCATATACACTACCGGCCAGAAGTTCGGAATCATCGAGCATTGCAATATACACAAAAATTTCCAGAAAAAAGTCAACGACTTTGAGAATTTTTTATCGTTCGAATCAATCGATATGAGATAAATTGATAAATGTAGAATTGAGATAAACTTCAAATCTATGAGAAATTAGCAGCAGATTTAATATTGATGAAAAGTGGGAGGTGATTCCAAACTTTTGGCCGGTAGTGTATGTAGTCATTTTTGCGAATGTGGCAGACGATTGGGCATCTTTGAAAGAGGAAGACAACAGAACATCGACGATGTCTCGTAAAATCAATCTGCTGTGAAAACAGAGTCAAAATTGAACGAAAATGTATCGCTAATTGCGCAGCAAGAGCATCAATCATGTGGGTTTACCAACTTTAAAGAGATACGTGTCAACCCGTGTTGGAGGAAACGTGATAATGAAGAGAGTGTTTGCTGTAAATCTTACGGCGGCTTAACGAGCGCCAAAGTGGAACCAGCTTTTTGAAGCTCGTGCATACGATTCGTTGTGCAATCGTACGCTGCTAACCTAGGAACACCCATGAAAAAGGAAAAAGGGGAAAGAAAGAAGTAAGAATAAATTCGATGTTTACGATGCCCCTTACGTTTTTTGAAAATTTAGCTGAAAATTTACTTGAAAATTTGCTTGAAAATTTAGCTGAAAAGTGAGCTAGAAATTTAGCTGAAAATTGATTTGAAAATTTCGTTGAAAATTTAGCTGGAAATTTAGCTGAAAATTTCGTTGAAAATTTACTTGAAAATTTGCTTGAAAATTTGCTTGAAACTTTCGTTGAAAATGTAGCTGAAAATTTACTTGCAAATTTGCTTGAAAAATTCGGTGAAAATTTAGCTAGAAATTTAGCTGAAAATTTCGTTGAAAATTTAATTGAAAATTTAGCTGAAAATTTACTTGAAAATTTGCTTGAAAATTTAGCTGAAAAGTGAGCTAGAAATTTAGCTGAAAATTGATTTGAAAATTTCGTTGAAAATTTAGCTGGAAATTTAGCTGAAAATTTAGCTGAAAATTTAGTTGAAAATTTGCTTGAAACTTTCGTTGAACATTTAGCTGAAGATTGACTTGAAAATTTAGCTGAAAATTTCGTTGAAAATTTTCTTGAAAATTTAGTTGAAAAAGTATGGTACCTTGAGATCTTCAGAGGTTCTGATATTAGGTCTAAACGCAGGAACAGTCAAAAGCGAGGACCAATGGCCTTGAAACACCGCGTTCACTATCAGCAACCATATGAACACGTTCGTGAAGAAGATTCTAAAAGGATTGTCTCTGGGCAGTCTGTACAGCGAAACTTGAGTAATCAATCGAATCATGTTCAAAACAGCTGGCAGAAATCCTTGGTATTTTGTGAGCACGTAAGATGTAATTATGGACATAACCATGTTTCCCATCATTACAGTTGGGGACATAAAGGAAATGATCTTGATGAACTCTGATATTTCTCCTGCCTGCTGAGTAATCACGCACAACCCGTCTTGCCCATGGGGATACGTGTGCCTGTAATAAACGCAACCTTGTAACCCTTTCTTTATTAATATCAAGCAAGCTCGCTCTTTCTAGATTGACTCTGTTCCAAGGTATACACGTTGGTTTAACTGTTAGGGACCGTTTATTGAGTTACGCTGATTTTGTATTCGTTGTCAAGTTTTTATGGACGCGCAATTAACTCTTTACTCTTAGCTGTTCGTTCTTTGGAAATTGCTTCCAAAAATTTGGGACTACTTGTTAATTTACATCGATTTTAAATTCATCAATTTTTTACCAATTTGTCATTGATTCTTTACTCTTAGCTCTTTGCAAATTGACTCAGTTCGAATATATAGCATCGAATAATAAAAATATTGTCGAATGTGACCTTTACAATTTTCTTCGCGATTCCCACAAATTGCAATATTTTCAAAAAATTTTATACGCGTCATCTAGTATACTAATCCTTCTAACTTCTCAAAAAAAAAAAAACTCAAGTCGTTGGATCCAATTTAGAAAAAGTTATACTGTTCTAAACAGTGTCCGAATACTAGTAAGAGTCACTGTATCTCGCCACACAAAATGGTAGCAAACTTTTGTCCAGCAGTGTACATTTCATTTCAAGTAGATTATTCCAGCCAGGTCAGCCGCGATACTTCCACAAGCCCCGACCGTTGGTGGTATCCGTGGCTGAAAACCGTGACAAGAATTCTCTCGTTGACAACCGAAAGAGACACATACTCGACCTTCCACATCGTGTACAGGCTCCTCACGTTCATGCCCATGTCCACTTCGCCATTGGCCACGTCCGCCAGCATTCCCACTATGTTCCCATTGCTGTCAATCCCGCCGAGATCGTAAACAGTCCCATTGTACACGCGCACGTTCAAGTTGGCGTTCAATTTGCGCAACACTATCTTCATAATCTGGCTGTTGTCGCCGGAGAATTTATCCCAGCCGGATTTGCTCGGATCTATGCGAAGATGCGGCGCGAACGAGATCGCGTTCAATCGAACCTCGTAGCCGTTTAGATTCGTCGTCTTGTCGAACATCAAGTCTTCGCATACGTTTGGCCCTTGCGTGATTAACTCGTATAATTAATTATTGTGGAATTGGAATAACGGAAGTAGCGGATGTCTGATACCGGGAGCCAAAATGATCCATTAGCGACATTAACACCGCTGGAAACTCGAATGTAAAGCTTTGGCTGTTTGCGATTGAGTTATGGCGTTGATAGTCGTGCTACGTATTTCGTTAGCCAAGTCAGCTTTTGCTGAATACTTTGTAATATGTAGATGTGAAAAGTAGAACGCGATGAGATTTGTGGTGGGTGAAAAAGAGATATATGTTTTACACGATAGACAAATACTGGCTGATTGGTGGTGACTATTACTTTTTATTTTTCGTGATGTCTCAAAGTTGGTGATAGAATCTCTTGGAGAATCTGTCTTTTTCTGTGTGTGTTTGTGTTTTTATAAGTTCGGTGTGTACCGTGATTGGTGGTGTGAAATGTGTGAGAAGTGGTGGGAGTATCGGTTGATTGGTGTTTGGGACGTGTGGTAGGGTTTGTCTGGTGGAGTCGAAGTGGGGAAATTGTTGCTAAAATTGTTATATTAGGGGATGGGAAAATCCTGAGGTCGGAAGGTGGTTTATGAGTGTAGTGCATGTGGTGTCCAGATGTAGGGTATTCGACTTTCTAAGGTAATAAAACAATTTGCTGATGGCGAGGAGAGAGACCAATTTACGGAAAATATATTATTTGTGAATATGGTAGGGCTCCATTGTTTGAGTCCTCGGTACGGTCGAACAGCGGTGATAGTATCCAGCGTTCGTTTATCACTGAGAATCTATAGGCGTTGGTGGCAGTCGAAGGGTTAATTGACCCATGTTGGAAATATTGAATTAAGGTTCAAATGAATTGGATGGTCAGGTTATATACTGTTTTGTTCACTGTGTTTTATGCCCCTCTTACCAGGAAGCACACTTAAATTGCCAATTTTGTGGACAGTAACCCTTTGTGGATGGAAAACTGTGTGTCACGACGAAGTACTGATTGCTTGTGTGATACATAATTAGGTCACTGCTTCAGTCTTTTTTTGAACTTAATTAAATGATGTAGGTACATGAGTTGATGATCACTCTTAACTATTTTGATTGCTTAAAAATATCAGCTTATTGGTTGCGTTCACAGTGTTTTGTGAATGTATATATGAGTCTATCGTTATCAAAGGGTTAAACCAACGCAACGACAGGTTACTCGCCATCCCTAAATTTCCTCTATCTTCTTTCAATCAATCCTGACACTCGGTAGCTAAGTGACTTCGAGTCACTGGCAATTATTGGTAATCTGGATTGCCTTTTCTCATAAACATTCTCTCTGACCCCGCGCAACCTAAGTATTACTTACGAAAGTAAAATAGCCTTCGACGACCCTTGAAAATACATTTTCCCTAAAAATCAACTTTCCAGAAAAAGTGAACGTTCGATACTAACAAGTACTATCATTTGCAATTTTCCCACTTTGTTTTCTGCATGCACACATCCATTTCCGCCAATATGAATCTAATTTTTCCATCGCGTTTCAATTGCACAAAGATTCACTTTTGCAAAGTCGCTAATGGGTCATTTCTAACCCTTGCCAGTCATTCCAGCCTTAATTTGGGACCTACCATCGGGAAACTTTCTTTTCAATAAAATCCAAGGATGTCCGCTGCGTCCTTTAAATTGTCCAGCATCCTGCCAACTACTCGGCGCATCGTTGGAATAAGGATTATAAGTATACAAAAGCAAACCTTCGTCAGGATCGATGCACATGAATATCGTCGAAAGTCTATCGTATTGCCAAGCAGTCCAGAGAAAGCTATGAGCATTTATGCAACCGTGTTCCTCGGTTTTTCTGTCGACGAGAATATGCAATCCGTTGAAGTTCGCCCAAGGGGCGTCTTTTATTTTCTGCAAGACCGATTGAAGCGTCGGCTGCGAGGATGCAATTACGACGAATTGGTGCAGCTTCCATAGTAAGTGCAGAAAGGAGAATTGTTGGAACACGTTGAAGGAGTATCTGCTCATAGTGTAATGTTCGTAGGCTGTCGATTTCGATTCTGAGATCAGAGCAACTGGCAGATCTTCGATCGACGAGAAGTGAAAGAATTCTTCGTACTCTCCGGC